>NW_027203827.1:672500-867500 GCF_024711535.1 Dipodomys merriami
TATGAACTCAGAGATGCCAAAGAGATCACAATGGAAGCATGTCAAAAATTTATGAGAATAGGACAGGTTTGTGATGTCACCGTGGGTTAGTGATATCATAATGGCAATGTGGTGTCATGAAGATATTGTGATGTCATAATGATTATGTGGTCACAATATATTTCTGATATCAACCCACCTGCCACAATTGAAATAGAATGGAATCACAGAATAGGCATTCCAATGTATCTGTGACATCAAAATTACCATGTGATGTCATAATGCTATGATGTCATTGTTTTATGATGTCAAAATTGGCTAATGTTGTCATAATGCCAATGTGATGTTACACTGGTAATAATGTTACAAAGTATTTGTGATGTTAAAATGGCATGTATGATCTCAATTGTCATTAGTTTAAAATGAGGCTATGCGTATACAAATGGCCTGTGATCTCACAAAGGCCATGCTTTGTTTCAAAGCATCTGAGGTTATAATAGGTATGGGATGTTATAATGTGATCATGGTGGCACAATGGCAATGTGATATCACAATGAGTTTGTGATGTCACCGCAGTGATGAGGTCACAATGGGTTAGTGATATCTCATCAAGTTTGTAATATAACAACGACATATACAATTTCAATTTCTTCTAATTCACTATGAGAATACTGTAATAACCAGTGGAGCCAGAATTATCTGTGGGAGCCATTAATCTTTGTAAATTCTTGGCATGGCCCACTGGAGAGTGTAGGGAATGCCAACAAAGGTGATGGTGTCAAGCCTCACATGGTGAGCTGTCAAGAAGTGATTGAACATTGGGCAGTTTGGGAAGTGATGGTTGAAAACTGTTAGGCAGAAGACCCGTTGGAGTGAGGAGGGTTACAACCTATATATAAGTTGCATTTTCAGAGCATTGGAAGGGGATATAAAAATGAGAGCTACCCGGATGGAAGAAAGTGGTAAGACAGCAGGAAAGGAAAAACCTGAGAAGAGAGGAAGCAGAAAAGTGGTCATTAGGGCAAAGTAGTGCAGGACTGTGGAGATTGGAGAGGCCTGAAGAGAAGAAGGAAGTGGTGGAAGGGAAAAAGAGAAAGCCCAGAAAGGAATGACAGGTATGAAGCAAATGAGGGAGTATTGGAAAAGTTAAAAGTCTTGCCCATTGTGGTTTGGAGCTTTGGAAATGATAACTTTTTGGCTGGTGGTTTGCAGACCAAGTAAAATAGGGCAGGGCTGCCCATTGGAGGTCTGAGGTTTGGTTGTCAAGGCTAATCTTGGACCTAGTTATCCAGTCCAGGATAAGGTAATCACAGTCTCCTTTCTAGTGTAAACTGATTTATTGTATTAAATGTGACTCAATGGTTTGTCTCCTTGCCTTAGAGGTAATAAGTATGAGAGTTCACAGAAAGAGCTTGAAGTCTCAAAGGCCGTGAAGTTTCTAAGATGTGATGTAGCCATAATAGGTTTGTAAAAACACAATGGGACAGTGAAATAACAATGCCAATACCAAAATATCATGCCAAAATAATGCTTTGATACAACAATTAGTTGTTGATATCATTCTCGTGATGAGGACACAATAAGGTTGTGATGTCACAATAGGTTCATGATGTCAGAGTGGCATGGGATACCTCTATTGTCATTAATTGACAATGAATATATGAGTTCAAAAAGAGACTGTAATGTCTCCAATGGCATGTGTTTCACAAATGTGATGCCTTTTTAACAGCTTTGTGATGTCAAAATGTGACACAATGGTCATGACATCTGGCAGTATGATGTCATAAGGGATTTTTGTATCACATGTCATACCAGAAATATGATATTGAAAACAGATTATGAGCTCACAAATGCCCTACTATATGACGATGGAAGCATGTCACAAAACTTACAAGCTCAGGACTGGTTGTGACTGCACAGCAGGTGAATGATATCACAATGGCAATGTGAAGTCACAAAACATTGTGACATCACAATGCTTATATGGTCAAAATGGGTTTCTGAAACAGAGTGTATTCACAGAATAGGCCTTCACACTGTTAAGTCATAATCATGTCACTCTGATTTATAATGCTATGATGCCATTGTTGTTTGGTGATATCACAATGAGCTGATGGTGTCATAATGACAATTTGATGTCACTGCTGATTTATGATGTTACAATGGTTATGAGGTCACATTATGTTTCTGATATCAACACACATGTCAAATTTGAAATAGAATGAAAAAGCCGGGTGCCGATGACTCACGCCTGTAAACCTAGCTACTCAGAAGACTGGGATCTGAGGATCGCAGGTCAAAGCCAGCTCAGGCAGGAAAGTCTATGAGACTTTTATCTCCAATAAAAAACACTAGAAATGGCTCTGTGGCTCAAGTGATAGAGTGCTCACCTTGAGCTGAAGAATAGGGACAGCACCAAAGCCCAGAGTTCAAGCCCCAAGACCGAAAATAAAAGATTAAAAACAGGCATTCATAACCTTTTTATAACATCACAATGGCAGTGTGATCTCATAATGCTATCTTGTCATTGTTAATTTGTGATGTCAAGTAGTTGATGCTGCCATAATGACAATATTATGTGACACTGGTGATGTCACAAAGGGTTCGTGATTTTACAAGGGCATGTTTGATATCAATAGTCAGTTTATAATGAGGGTATAGTTACACAAAGGGACTGTGATGCCACAAAGACCATGTGCTTTTTCAAAAGTGCTAAGAGGTCCTAAGAGGTTTGGGATGTCACAATGTGATAGTGATGTCAAATGGCAATGAAAGCTCACAATGGGTTTGTGATGTCACATTAGTGATGAAATCAAATAATTTTGTGAAGTCACGTCTCATAGTCACATGTCCAATTTCAGTTGTTACTATTTCACAATGAGGATATGGGTTCACAGAAGAAGACTGAAGTATTAAAGTCTATGAATTTTCTAAAATGCTACGAAGACAGTAGGTTTTTGAAAACACAGTGGAACAGAGACATGACAATGGCAATGTGATGTTGCAATATGATGAATGAATAATATTAGGATATTATAATTGGTGATGCAACATTGGTGATGAGGTTACAAAAGGTGTGTGATGTCACAATGGGTTGTGATATAAAAATGACATGTTTGATCTCAATTGCCATTAACCCACAATGAGTATATGAGCTCACAAAGGGACTGTGATGTCTCTAAAGGCATGCGTTGTCACAAAAGTGATGAAGTCCTAACAGGTGTGTGTTGTCAGAATGTGACAAAATGCTCATAACATCTATCAGTGTGATGTCCCCAGGCTTAAGATGTCACACTGGATTCAGGTATCACATTTCATACCTGGATTGTGTATGGAAGACTGGAATTTCACATGGGGTTAGTGATATCACTATGGAAATGTGGGGTCATGAAGGTATTGTGCTACCACAATGGCTATTAGATCACAATGTGTTTCTACTCTAATAGGTTTGTGCTGTCACAATTGGTTGGAAATGTCACAATGGCATGCCGGATCTCAAATGTCATTAATTCGCAATGAAGATATGAGTTCAAAAAGGGACTGTGTTGTCTCCAAAGTCATGTGTTGGCACAAATGTGATGAAGCCCGAACAAATTTGTGAGTTCACAATGTGACACCATGATCTTGAAGTTTATCAATGTGATGTCCCAATGTTCATGTAAGAGTCAATTTCTGATATCATATGTCATACCTGAATTATTATGAGTTTGAAAACAGATTATAAGCTTACTAAAGGCCTAAAATAATACTAATGGCGGCATATCACAGAAGTTATGACTAAAAACTCATGGTCTTTGGAGCTTAAGATTCTTTCTTTGAAATTGTATCCTCATTGTTAACTAGTAGAAATTGAAATAGGATATGTCATTGTGATATTACAAACTCATAGTGACATCAAAAACTCATTGTGACCTGATCACCACTGTGACATCACAAAACCATTGTGATATCACATTGCTGTTGTGCCTTCACTATCACATTGTGACATCACAGAGCTATTGTGAACTCTTGAGATGTATAAGTCGTTATGTCAAAAATGAACTTTACAACTTGTGCGGAGTGGGGGAGTGGGAGTGGGGGGGATTGGGTGTGGAGGGCAGGGAGAGGATGGGAAGGGATGGGAAAGGGAAACAAAGGAGGAGGCTACAACGATTGATAAGAAATGTATTCATTATCTTGCCCATGTAATTGTTAACCCTCTGTACAGTATTTTCACAATAATAAAAAATGAAAAAAAAAACACATGACCTCTGTGGCATCACAGACCCTTTTTGTACTCATATCTTCATAGTGAACTAATGAAAATTGTTATCACACATAGCATTTTATCATCACTAATACTTTGTGCAATAATTATGACTGTGAAATCACATTGTCATCATGACACCACCATTCATTGTGACATCATCAAACCCCAATGACACCATACCATATTTTTCTTTTTTTCCTTCTGTGAGTTTTTGTTTTATTGTAAATACAGTGTACACCGGATTACAGTTACATGAGCAAGGTAATGAGTACATATACTGTCATCATTGCTGCCTTGACATCACATTGTCATTTTCATGTCATAAACCCATTTTGAATATCTATTCTTTGATTTAATTCTATCTCAAATGTGCCATCTGTGTTGATATGAGGAAACCATTGTGAACTCATAACCTTTGTGACATCTAAATCTCTTTGTCACAGTGCATTCCATTTGTTATATCACTAACCCATTATGACATCAAATATCTCTCCTGTTCTTATAATTTTGTGACATGCCATTGTAATATCTTAGGTCCTTTGTGAGTTGAAAATCTGTGTTCGACCTCATCTTTCAGATATGACATGACATATCTAAAATCCAGTGTAACATCATGATATCACACCGCTGGACATCATGACCATTGTGTCACTTTGTGACATCTCAGACCTGTTAGTTCTTCACCTTTTTGACTACATATGCTTTGCTGACATCAGAATCCCTTCCCAAACTCATATATTCATGATGTGATAATGACAATTGAGATCCCACATGCCATTTTGCCATCACCAACCCCTTGGGACACTCAAATCTATTGCGACCTCCTCATCAGTATTGCATCACCAATTGTGACATCAAAACATTCTTATAACATGATGGTGAGATATCACATTGTCATTGTGAAATCACTGTTCCATTGGGTTTCCACATAGTATGACCTCTTACTATGGAGCTTCTTCTATCATCTTGTATCCTAATGTTGAATTATGAGTCATTGAAATTTGATATATCATTCAGATATTACAAACATACTGTGATATCACAAAATCATAGTGACCTCATCACCACTGTGACATGAAAAACCCAGTGGGATATCTCATTTCCATTGTGACATTATGAATCACATTGTGCCATCTCAAACCTATTATGACCTCTTATCACCTTTGAAAACACACATGGCCTCTGTGACATCACAGAACCTTTTTGTATCCATATCCTCATGGGGAAACTAATGAAAACTGACATCAGATATACCATTGAAATATAACAAAATCCTTTCTAATATAATCATAATTGACACATCATGTTGCCATTATGACACAAAGAGCTCATTTTGACATGTAAAACTACAATGACATCATAGCATTGTAACATCACATTGTCATTCTGATGTCATAGACATGTTGTGTTTGCCTATTATGTTATTTGATCGTATTTCTAATGTGGCATGTTGGTTGATACCAGAAATCCATTGTGAGTTCATGATCGTTGTGATATCACGATGCCTTATTAGCATCACATTGCCAGTGTGATGTCACATTGCCAAATTGATGTCAAAAAGGGATTTTGATGTGACAATGGTTATGCCATCACCATGAGTTTCTGATATCAACCCACATGCCACATTTCAAATAAAATGAAATCACAGATTTGGCTTTCATAATGTGACAATGATGTCACAGTGACAATGGCAAATGCTATACTGTCATTATCATTTTGTGATGTCACCATAAGCTAAAGATGTCATAACAACAATGTAATGTCACACTGGTTATGATGTCACACAGGGTTTATTATCTTAAAATGATTATGAGGTCACAATGTGTTTCTGATATCAACTGATATGCCACATTTGAAATAGAATGAAATCACAAGATATACATTCACAATTTGTCTATGACAGCAAAATGGCAATGAGATGTCATAATGCTATGATGTCACTGTAGCTTGGTGATGTCACAATGAGCTGATGGTGTCATAATGACAGTCTTATGCCACACTGTTGATGATGTCACAAAGGGTTTATGATGTCACAATGGCATGTCACATCTTAATTGCCATTAGTTTATAGTGAGGATATGAGGATGAAGTCCCAATGACATATACAAATGAACTGTGATGAAATAAAGGCCATGTTATTTTGTCAAAAGTGCTAGGGTTCCTAAAAGGTTCTGGTTGTCAAAGTTTTAAATTTATAAAGATGGGTTAGTGATGTCAAAACTAGTTTGCAATATCACATCTTATTTCAATTTTCTATTGCTACAAGTTCACAATGATACAAGTTCACGGAAGGTGCTTGATGTCTCAAAGGCCATAATTTTCTAAGATGTGATGGGATCATAATAGGTTTGTGAAAGCATGATGGTTCAATAATATCACAATTGCAATATCATGTCAAATTATAATGTCATAAGAGTGTTGTTATGTCAGAATTAGCTGGTGATGCCATAATAGTGATGAGTTCAAAATAGTTTTGTGATGTCGCAGTAGTTCGGTGATGTGACAATGGCATTCCAGACCTCGATTGTCATTAACTTATAATGAGTTTATGAGTTTAGAATGGGATTGTGAGGATTCCAAAGTCATTTGTTGGCTCAAATGTGATGATGTCAGAACAGATTTGTGATGTGACAATGTTACACAATGGTCATTACATCTAGCAGTGTGATGTCACAATATTCATAATATCACAGTATATTTCTAATATTTAATATTTAATGAGATTGACCTCTCAATGGGCCTAACAAGGTGGCAACATGTCATAAATCTTATGAGGACAGTACATATTTGAGTTGTCACAGTTGTTTAGAGATATCACAATGGCAATGTTGTATCACAAAGGGATTGTCATATCACAATGGTTATGAAGTCAAAATGTGTTTAGAAATACAACGAAATCACATAATAGACCTTCATAATGTATACATGTTGTCACAATGACAATGTGGTGTCATAGTGGTATGATGTCATTACAGATTTGTGTTGTCATAGTCACCTGTTATTATAATGACAATATGTTGGCACAACAATTATTATATTGTAACTGCTTTGTGATATTACAGTGGCATATCTGAACTCATTTGATATTTCACAATGAGGATATGGATACACAAAGGGACTGTGATGTCACAAAGGCCATGTGTTTTTTCAAAGGGGCTAAAGATGTCATAATGGGTTTGGGAGGTATCAAGGTGATTATAATATCACAATAGAGGTCACAATGGACAGGACAGGTTTGTGATGTCAGAACAGGTTAATGATATCACAATGGTACTGTGATGTCACAAAGGCATTTTCATGTCACAATGGCTTTGAGGTCAAAATGGATTTCTGATATCCACCAATATTGCTAGCTTGTAATAGAATGAAATCACAGAATAGGAATTCACAATATGTCTATAAGGTCACTATGACATATAATGTAATAATATTTTGATATTTAAGTTTAGTGATGTCAAAATGGCATGTGTAATCTTATTGGTAATTAAATTACTATGAGCATCCCAAAACTTGCTATGTGCTGAGTCCTTCAAAAGGCACATTGTGCTTAATCCACTACACAGGGTTCTTTGTGCTTTTTTTTAAAGTGTGCTGTTTGCTGTCATCCCTAAAGATTCAATGTTCTGAGTCCTTGAGAGGACAATCACAGACACACACACACACATACACACACACACACACACACACACACACACACACACACACACACACAAACAAACACGTAGTAGTACCTTGCACCTGCTTGGTGTGTGGGGTGAATGGAAAAGAGTCTCCCCCAGTGGTTGGGCAGGCAGCTTCTGGGATTGGGGGGAAGCCCTGTGCTGAGGTGAGGCTGCTTATGCCATGGCCTGGTAGCCTTAGGGCAGAGTCAGGGCAGCACAAAGCCAAGGGCAGGGGCATGGCCGAGGTGGGGATGGGGTGTAACAAAAGGGAGAACAGGGCGTGGCCGAAGTGGCACATAGTTGCTGCAGCCAGGGGTACATGGGAGCTGGCATACTTGCACAGCAGAGGCTGGGTATCCTGGGTGAGAAGTGGGGGCAGAGAGAGCAGAGAAGAGCAGGCACATGTACCGGGGCAGCAGCATCAATGGCTGGCCTCCGCTGCTGTAGGAGCACTGGTCTTGTCCAGGAGCACAGAGGACACAAAGCTAGCACAGCAGGCACATCCCTCTCACAGCCCAAGTGAGGCTCAGAGGCCAGGTAGGTCCTGAATCCAAGGCCCTTGCACCAGGATCTCAGCTTTGAAGGGGGCGAGCTCAGCCCTGCCACCTGCCCACCCTTGCCCTTGCCCCTTCTCCTGCCCTCCCCGTGGCACCTCGTTTGAAACAGGTTGCTGCCAGCTTGGACGTGTGGTGCCTCTTGGAGTCACCCAGTGATGGTGCACCCCTGGCTTATTTGCAGCCTTGACCCGGTCCCGGTCTCCAGTGGAAGCCACGCGGGTCTGCACCTCACGACCTCCCCCTAACCCACACCCCCCATGGAACCAGACCCGTGACTCCTGCCTCCCCTGTTGGGTCCCAAAGGTGCCTCCCCAGCACCAGGCAGTCCAGCCCTGACTCTGCCACAAATGCACCCCAAGAGTGAGGATGGGGGAGTGGATTTTGATCCTGGGATCCCACCCCAATCCTTAGTGGCCAGTGTCCCAGGAAAAGGGCAGATGCAGGGATGGATGAAGAGGGGGCACCACTGAGCCCATGGACTAGAGCAGTGGGAGCCACAGAGCCATGAATCTGCACCCTTCCTCACCCTGGGGGGAACCTGGTGGCTTTAGTGAGAGGTGGGGAGCAGCAATTCCACACCTTCCTTCTTAGGATTTTTCCTTTTTTCTGGGGGTAGGGGGTGTTGGATGCAGAAGATAGTCCACCCATCTTCTGTGTGAGCCCTTGTCTTTTGTGCTTGGTCACCCTTTCCCCTGAGGAGGGTCCCAGAAGAGCCCACTAGGGAGGTGAGGGCACTAGGGGTCAGATAGAAGGTGAATGTCTGGGAAGAACACGCCCCTCCAATACACGGACACACTGCTGGTCTCCCCCCCCCACTCCAGCTGTCAACAGCACTCACAGGGTGATCACATTTCCCAGCTCTGCCACCATCTGCTGGTGGTCCAGGCCCCTGTGGTTTCCTCATCCTCCCCAAGAATCCACCAAGTCACCCAGAAACATCTAGGCTGGAATAGGAAATTCATTCATGTATGTAGCTCTCTGGACCCCATACATTTACCCAACACTGACCCTACCCCAAGTCAGACACTGCTCTGGGGGCACCATGACCTCCTGCTTGTCTTCAGTCCAGGCTCTGAAGAGCCACCTGTGTCAGGACTCCTTCACCCAGAGTCCTGGCCTAGGGTTTTGGTGAATGGGGTGTCAAGTCTGGATATTCCCAAGGAGAAGTATCTGGCCCTGGATAAAGGGTGAGGCAGGGTGATTCAGCATTATTAGAGTGGTGATTCCTTTGGTTAAGCCCCTGGTTCTGACAAGGGAACTCCCATGCTCCAGCTTGTACATTGTCCCAAATGAGGAACAAACAAACTCAGGAGGGGCACTTCTATGTGTTTGTGTCTGTGTGTGTGTGTGTGTGTGTGTGTGTGCATGAGAGAGAGAGAGAGAGAGAGAGAGAGAGAGAGAGAGAGAGAGAGAGAGAGAGAGAGAGAGAGAGAGAGAGAGAGAGAGAGAGAGAGAGAGAGAGAGAGAGAGAGAGAGAGAGAGAGAGAGAGAGAGAGAGAGAGAACCAGAACCTGACTGTGCTCAGGTGAGTGATCAGTTGGCAAATTGCAGGTGGTGCATGGATGTCTATAGTTACTGTTCTGGATTTGTGTGTGTGTGTGTGTGTGTGTGTGTGTGTGTGTGTGTGTGTGTGTGTGTGTGTGTGTGTGTGTGTGTGTGTGAGTGAGTATGTGTTTGTGTGTGTGCATGTCTGTGTCTGTGTCTGTGTGTCTGTGTCTGTGTGTGTCTGTGTATTTGTTGTACTTTTTTCGTCAATGCCAAGTATGAGACCAGCTATAATTTTTGTTTTCACCTTCACTGTTTCATGGCTCCTTTTGGGAAGATTTCATTAGACATTCCTTTCCACCTCTCTCTTCCCCATTTCCTATAGCCCACAGTAGCTGCTGGCCCTGCGTGGGTCTCCCCTAGGAGGCCTGTGTGAACCACAGAACAAAGTGGACACCTTCTGTCTTAAGCCTGAAGCCTTGTGGGATTAGTGTGACCACAGCCTTAATTTTCCAGCTAGACAGTCTGCTATCGTTTGTATAGTTGGAGCTAATTCAAGGGTTTGGAATGTGTCTGGGAATGTGTAATTAGGGAACCAGATTGGGGGGGGGAGTAGGGCAGGGGCTGTGAAGCTGGGATGGTCTTTGAAGTGGTGGACGGTGTGACTTTGCAGATGGTTCACCACTACCGAGTATGAGAGGGCAACCTTACCCAGGGCATTGACGGTGTCCATGGGCATCTTGGCAGGGAGCTCTGGGACCCCACTGTTTGCGTGGATTCCCTCCCTGGGGAGTGCACTGGAGGGAAGTCCTCCCTGGGGTCCTGCAGACTCTACTCTGTGTCCTGCCTGTGCTGTTTCCAGCTGGGCAGTGGTAGGCAACTGCATTCCCCCTGCTGGAGCCTGCTCCATATCAGGCCGTGGCAGTTAACTAGGGCTGGCTGAATGCCAGTTTCTGTAACCTACTGTGGGCTGTTTGGAAAGAAAATGGGACCACTAACTTTGAAAGCCTTTAAATTTGATTGGGACAACTGAAATACCAACTTTTCCAGGGTTTTTTCTGGAAGCTGGCAATTTCCACTAATGCCTGTGATTATGGGTCAAATTAGACAGACCATTTCAGCCAACAATCAATGTATCAAAGTATCACAAGCAGAGTTCCCAAGCCAGATGGTCTCTTTCTATGAATGTCATGCCTTGATTGCTTTTATGAGGCAGCTGATGATTCTCCTCTGACTCTCTCTAGTGTGACCACCACAGTTGAGTGAAGGGTTAAACTACTTGAGGCAGTGACCATTTGTTGCTTATTTCAGAGCAGAGCAACACATGGTGCTAAACCACCTGGTTGGATGCCTTTATAAGACCTGTAAGAGGAGTTCCGGGAAGATGGCACTGGAGAAGCTGGAGGCAAAACAAGATCTTGCATAGAAAGCAGTTTTAGAGTTCCAGTGAACAGTCATAAGCCAGAGAATCACATCAAGTGTGCCATCACAGGACAGAGAGTTAGGCCAGAGAGGGAAAATCCAGGCAAGGAGACAGATCTTGCCAGCAGCTGTCGCTGCGGTGGCAGCGGCGGTGTCGGCGGCAGCGGCAGAGGTACCACCATACCTGAAACAGAGAGAGTCTGGGATGAAAGAGCCAGATGCGGCAGGCGAGCGGATTCTACACAACACCAGCAAGAACCAACAAGGAGCAGACATCTTCATCTTGCAGTTCCCAGACAAGAGACGACCCAGGAACCAAGACTCGGCGTGAGTAGAAGCCTGACATCCTCACTCCTTCTCAGGGAGCAGAGGAGGGAAGGCGACTCCTCCCCCAACAGTACCAGAGATCTCCATCTTGGATACCTAAAAAGCTTGGCAGAGCTGGTAGCTCCAACTCTGGCCTTGGAATAAAACTAGGGTCATTTAGCAGGTCACAAGGACTTAATGGCGTGACCTGCCAGACTCAGCTCCACCCAGGGAAAAGTCACCCAGTTCGGGTGCCAGCCCTTGGAGTGGCTTTCTTCACCGAGTAATCAGAGCCAGAGGCTGCCCGTCCCTTTAGCAGCCTCGACATCAGTAAACAGAAAACCTGAGAGTGGCTCCAGGCTAGGCTCTGTGAGTTTCTCACAAACTAGCCCCCAGGAAAAGCTCCTGATTGCTGAAAGTCCTCAACTCTACCCAGAACCTAGCCTCATCACAGCATCTCCAAACTTGAGGAAAAGCCATCTCCCTCTGTTGTGATACTCAAAGCACACACCCCTCCCATTGAACTAACGGGAGGAGGATCGCAAAATCCTAGGTAAAGCAGAGCATTTTTCTGCCTGTCCAAACAAACTGACTTAAGAAACCAACCAAGCAACAGGACCAAAAACAGACCAGAGACTCCAACCAGAGGTTGATTACAGACACAAGGGAGATACAGGATTTTTGCCAACACTCCCCCCCAAAAAACAAAGAACTTTCTCTTTTTTTCTCTTCTTTTTTTTCTATATGCCTTTTACACAATATTTTTTTCTTTTCTAAAACTTTTTCTAATTTTTAATTTTTACCTTTTTTGAAAGAATTGTTTTCTAGTAACTTTCCCCCCACCCCTTATAATCTTTATTTTAGGGATACATGCGTGTGTGCGTTTTTCTTTCTTTTTAATCTTTTTTTTTAAATTTCTTTTTGTATTTTGCTTAGCTCGACTGAACTTCAGATCTTTTTTTTTCTTTCTTCCTTATCGTTCTCATCTTTTCCTCTCTTGTTTTCTTCTTTAAGGGACTTAATTGTTGTTTTGCACATCCTCAGATAAACCCATAGTTGACTATTAGACCCTATCCCAAATTGTGTACACACTTAATCCACAAGTTTATTACTCAATTCAAAATTTCTGAGACTTAAATTCCTTAATAGCAGTAGTACATCTTTATACCTATATAATATTTTAAGTATTTTTATTTTTAAGTTTTTCACATCTCCTTTTTTTCCCTTTCTTTTTGTTCTTGTTTTCTCTCTTTCTACTTTCATCCTATCCAATCTATTTTCTGCTTTGAGACTAAGACTTAGTTAACTCTCCCTGTACCTTCCCACATCACTCTATTCCTATTTTTTACCCACATCTCTCCTAACGCTAATAATTTCTGGTTTACAAAATTCTTCTTTGCAGTTCATAGCCCATTAATATATAGTTGTTTGATGTTGAATAGAGTTATCTGTTGAACTATATTGTATCTGAAGACTATTGACTGTACAAATTCAGACTTTGGTTGATGCTTGCCTTAAGTTTGTGTTCTAGCACAAAACTTGTGTTACTTTCATCCCAAATGGGTAGAGTAAGCCAGAAAACCACAAGAAAAACGGCAAGTCTGGGTATCTCCACTCCCACTCACAATAATCAGGGGACAGAACAGATACTGAATAATCCAGAGGAGAGTTCCCAAATAGCTCTACAAACATTGCTTGCAAACATGATAAATGAAAAGATTGAAGACATACAAAGAACTCTGTATGAGCGTGATAGAGAGAGAGGAGGCAAACAACAGGTCAATGCAGGAAAAGTTTGAAAACTTACAAAAGACTCTGTAAGAGCGTGACAGGAAGAGAGAGGAGGCAAACAATTGGTCAATGCAGGAAAAGATTGAAAACCTACAAAGGACTCTCTTTGAGCGTGATATGGGGAGAGAGGAGGCAATCCAAAGGTTGATACAGTAATATCATTAGCGTGAGGAAGCAATTCAAAACCTGATACCGGACTTGTGTGAGCAGGTTGAGAATACTCAAATAGAAAGGCAGGAATGATGTGAACAGGCTGAGAACACTCAAAGAGAACTACAAGAATGGCATGAACCAGAGGAAGCTAAGCAAAGAGTAATACAGAAATTGAGAAAGCAGGATGAGAATACACAAAGATCAATAAAGGCATTTATGGGATCCATTAAAAAAGAGCTGAAGGAAGTCAGGGAGACCACAAAGGGAATGCTGAATGGAACCTAACAGAAGGAATGGGAGTCCAAGGAAACTATAGCCAATCAACTAAGTGATTTGAGAATAAACACTGAACACCAAATTAAGGAAGTAAACAAGTCCATACAAGATCTAAAACAAAGCTTCAACAAAGAATTTGATGCCATCAAAGCTGACCAATTAGAAGGAAACGAAATTTAAAAAAACAACAACTAGAAAGTCTTGACAGCAGGTTAGACCATGCAGAAGATCGAATCTCGGGGATTGAAGATAGCCTAGATATTATAGAGAAAGAACATACAAACATCCAGGACAAGTCCAAGAAATATGATAGATCTATCAACATTTGGAACACACCATTAGAAGGCCTAATCTAAGGATAATGGGTGTAGAGGAGCACCTAGAAACAGAAGTTAAAGGTCTAGGAAATTTGTTTAACAGGATCTTAGCAGAGAACTCCCCATACATGCAAAAAGATAGGCCTATTCATATACAAGAAGTTTTAGAACTCCAAATAGACCAGCCATCCCACCGTCACATTATAATCCACACAGGATCAACACAGACCAAGAAAAATATCCTTAAAGCTGTGAAGGAGAAAAGATTAATCACCTATAAAGGGATACCAATTAGAATCACCTCAGATTTCTCAGCAGAGACAATCTTAGCAAGAAGGGCCTGGAATGATGTATGCCAAGCCCTAAAAACAAACAACTATCAACCAAGAATACTGTACCCAGCTAAACTCTCCTTCATAACTGAAGGCCAAATAAAAACCTTCCATAGCAAAGAAAAATTAAAACAATACATCTCCACAAAACCAGCCCTACAAAAGTTTCTTAAAGATGTCCTACACATAGAAAACCAACAAGACCACAATAAAGGCCAAGAAACTGCACCCAAACTGAGAATCAAAAAACCATAGGAAGAATCCAGTGTTCGAAACCCCCAAGAAGGTGGATAACATGGCAGAAACTCCCAAATACCTGTCAGTGCTATCTCTTAACATTACCTGATTTAACTCTCCAATTAAGCAACATAGACTAGTTGTATTAAAAAACAACATCCTTCTATCTGTTGTCTTCAGGAGTCACATCTTGCCCATAAAAACAAACCCATTTTCAATGTTAAAGGCTGGAGCAAAATCTACCAAGCAAACGGCCCCCATAAACAGGCGGGAGTTGCAATCCTAATATCAGATATAATGGATTTCAAATTAAAATTTGTGAGAAGAGATAAAGAAGGTCGCCACATACTAATTAAAGATCTCTCCTTCAAGAGGATATTACAGTTCTAAATATCTATTCGCCAAACAATGGAGCACCCAAATTTATCCAAGAAACACTACTTTCCCTCAAATCCCACATAGATCCAAAGACATTAATTGTTGGGGATTTTAACACACCACTCTCCCCACTAGATAGATCAACTCGGCAAAAACTCAACAGAGAAACCGCAGATCTAAACATCTGCATAAATTAATTATATTTAACAGACATCTACCGAACATTTCACCCAGCAGCATCAGAATGCACGTTTTTCTCAGCAGCACATGGAACATTTTCTAAAATAGACCACATTTTAGGCCACAAAGCAAACTTGTCCACATTCAGAAACATTGAAGTTATACTTTGCATTCTCTCTGACCACAAGGGAATAAAATTAGAACTCAAAACAAAAAGCCACCAAAGAAAGTACGGTAACACATAGAGGCTGAACAACACACTGCTGAATCATGAGTGGGTCATGGAAGAGATTAGAAAGGAAATTCAAATGTTCATGCTATTCAACAAAAATGAACACACAAATTACCAGCTCCTCTGGGACACAGCAAAGGCAGTACTCAGAGGCAAGTTTATAACTCTGAGCTCCTACATCAACAAATTGGAGAGATCTGAAACCAACAATGTAATGAGACATCTGAGCATCCTTGAAAAATAGCAGCAAGACAAACCCCAATCCAGTAGACAGACAGAAATAATCAAAATTAAATCAGAATTAAATGAATTAGAATCCAAAAAAACTATAGAAAAAATCAACAAAACAAAGAGCTGGTTCTTTGAAAAAATTAACAAAATTGACAGACCCTTAGCAAATCTTATCAGAAAAAGAAGAGAACACACCCAAATAAATAAACTCAGAGATGAGAATGGAAACAACACCATGGAAACAACCAAGATTCAGAACATTATAATGGAATAATTCTAAAAACTTTAAGATAATAAGTTTGAGAACTTGGCAGAAATGGACCTTTTCCTACCAAATATTGTATTGCCAAATCTAAACCAAGATGAGTTAAACCAGCTTAACCGGCCCATATCAAGCACTGAAATAAAAACAGCAATAAGAGACCTCCCAGCTAAGAAAAGTCCAGGACCAGTTGGTTTTACCGCAGAATTCTACATGGCCTTCAAACCAGAGCTCACACCAATACTCCTCCAACTCTTCAATGAAATTGAAAGAGAATGTTCATTACCGAACACATTCTATGAAGCCATCATAACCCTCATCCCAAAACCAGGCAGGGACTCAACAAAGAAAGAGAACTATAGACCGATTTCTTTGATGAACATTGATGCAAAACTTCTCAACAAAATTTTGGCCAATTGACTTCAAAAATTCATCCAAAAATTCATACACCATGATCAAACAGGATTCATTTCAGGGATGCAAAGCTGGACCAATATATGCAAATCAATTAATATTATTCATCACATCAACGGGACCAAGGATAAGAACCACATGGTTATCTCAATCGATGCACAAAAAGCATTGGACAAGATCCAACACCCCTTTATGATGAAGGTTTTGGAAAAATTAGGAATCATGGAACATTCCTCAAAACAATAAAGGCTGTATATGACAAACCTACAGCCAGCATTATACTTAATGGTGAAAAACTAAAGCCATTTCCTCTTAACTCAGGAACAAGACAAGGATTTCCACTGTCTCCACTTCCATTCAATCTAGTATTAGAATGCCTACATACAGCAATAAGACAAGATTCATACCTAAAGGAGATCCAAATAGGGAAAAAAAGACATAAAACTCTCCCTCTTTACAGATGATATGATCTTGTATTTAAAGAATCCCATAGACTCCACTCCCAAATTACTCAAGCTGATTCAAATCTTTTGCAAAGTATCAGGATAGAAAATTAACCCCCCAAAATCAATGGCTTTTCTGTATGCCAACAAGGAGAAAAGTGTGGCTGAAATTAGGAAAGTAACTCCATTTGTAATAGCCCCTCAAAAAATAAAGTACCTAGGAATTAACTTAACCAAAAGAGTGAAGGACCTCTATGATGAAAACTTTAAAATCTTGAAAAAGGAAATGAAAACAGAGCTTAGAAAATGGCAAAAACCTCCCATGCTCCTGGATTGGAAAGATAAACATCGTGAAAATGGCAATACTTCCCCAGGCTATCTACAAATTCAATGCGATACCTATCAAAATTCTAACCTCATTCTTCAAGGAAAAAGAAGAGGCAATCCAAAAATTCATAAGGAACAACAAAAGACTCCGAATACCAAATACGCTCCTCAATGTAAAGAACACTGCTGGTGGAATATCAATACCAAATTTAAAACTCGAGTGTAAAGCCATAGTATTCAAAACAGCTTGGTACTGGGATAAGAACAGACCTCAGGACCAATGGAATAGAATTGAAAACCCAGAAATGAACCTAAAGATCTATAGCCAACTAATCTTCGATAAGGGAGCTAAAATAATAGAAGGGAAGAAAGTCAGCCTCTTCAGTAAATGGTGCTGGCAAAATTGGTTAACCCCTTGTAGAAAACTAAAAATAGATCCATATATATCACCCTGCACCAGAAACAACTCCAAATGGATCAAAGACCTCGGAGTCAAAGCAGACACTCTGAAAACATTACAGGATGGAATAGGAGAAACCCTAGGCCTCCTTGGCTCAGGTCGAAATTTTCTGAAAAGAGACCCGGAAACACAACAAATCAAAGAAATGTTCGACAAATAGGATTGGATGAAGTTGCAGACCTTCTTCATGGCAAAGGACATAGCTAGCAAGCTAAATAGAAAGCCCACAGATTGGGAGAAGATTTTCACTAGCCATACTACTGACAAGGATATCATATATAAAATATACTTCTTACTCAAAAAATTAAATCCCCCAACAACAAATCCTCAAAAAAACAACTGCCCAATAAACAAATGGGCTAAAGACTTGAAGAGAAAATTCTGTGAAGAAGAAAGAAGGGTGGCCAATAGACACATGAAGAAATGCTCAACCTCCCTAGCTGTAAAAGAAATGAAAATCAAAACAACATTTAGATACCACCTCACCCCAGTTAGAATAGCTATAATCAAGAACTCTAACAACAATAGATGCTGGAGGGGATGTGGACAGAAGGGAACCTTACTGCATTGTTGGTGGGAGTGTAATCTTGTTCAACCACGTTGGTAAGCAGTATGGAGGTCCCTCAAAAGACATGACATAGACCTGCCTTATGACCCAGCAATTCCAGGTATTAACATGTTAGCCTGGATCCGAACTTGATTCTAACAACATTTTATTTAAATGGAAGAATCAGAGTATCAATCAGAAGTCTGAGGGTTCCCTAATGAACAAATTTTATCATTCATTGCTTATTTTTGTTTTGGAATTTGAAGGTTAAAGATTACCAGCTCCCATATGCTCTGTTGTCACTGTATTTGATTCCAGTTCTCTACATCATGTATATTCATTTTTCTAATTTGGGGAGGGGAAGGGAAACAACAAAATGCTGAAACAAGGATACAGGTTGACCAATTGTAACAATGAGAAGTACAATACACTATGTTGAAAACGAACTTCACAACGTCAGTGTAGGGGGAAGGAGGAGTTGGGGAAGTAAGGAGGGAAGGGAATATAGGGGGAAAACAAAGGAGGGGGTAACAATGCTCGACAGGAAATGTACTCATTACTGTACTGTAACTGTAACACTTTAACCCCTCTACACAGTTTCTTTACATAAAAAATATTTTTAAAAGATTACCAGCTCATACTTCCACGGTTAACTTGCTATGCACCTTAAATGCTTCATATGGCTCAAAATGGGAAACCAAAAAGAAAGCAACTTTCAATATATATATTTTTATTGTTGTAACATAGAGATGCCAAATACAGTGCCAAGTGCACAAGAATCCAGATACAGTCATTAACCTCTAGAATTCTGAGTTGTTTTCTTTGGCTGGAAATCTCTTAATTGAATTATGCAAAATATGTGGAAATGTCCTGAAAAATATTCATGGATAAAAACAGTTCTACAAGATCAGGAAATTTTGCACCAAGTCAAAAAGAGGAAAATAAGACAAGAAAAATTCTATTCCTGTTTATATAAAAACTAGGATTGGACATGGGTCTACCAATAGACTGAAGAAGAGAAATAATTATTTAAGTGAGTTGTTATTATAAATGTAATAATATAATGATATACATGGTAAAATAGAACCTGATGATGAGCCATGAACTCTGCCTGGGGAGTTCAAGAAAATCCTTATTGCTCAGTATCATGATACATAGGAAGAGAGAAAACAAATATTCTGTAAAATGAAGAAAATCTTATGAAGTTCAGTAATCTCCAAATATTATGATCAAGAAACGTAAAGTAACAGAAACAAGGTAGCAGTGATTTGGAGAGTGAAGTTGGAGAGATTGAAATGACCATATTCCTTGGTATAATGGCACTTTCTTAATATGCACAAGGCCCTGGGTTCAATCCCCAGCACTAAAAAGGAAGGAAGGAAAGAGACCAAGAAAGAATTGCAAGGTGGGTCTGGCACCATCATAGAAGTTTTATTCTCTAGCCCTGGATTTCATACTGTTAATTACACATTATTACTGCATGGGAGATTTTAAAAGTACAGTTGCCCAAGTCTCAGCAATTTTTATATGCATGGGTACAGATGTATCAACTACAGCTGATATGACTTGGGGGCACCAGTAAAGCACCCAGGATAGACATATCATGGTAGCACATATGAGTCTAGAACTTGAAGAAAGGTCTGTGAGCCTTTATTTCTGCAGAAAAATAAATGCACATGGTATGTTAGCCTAAGTATGGATATAGAGTACTCTGAGTTTAAATGTACCAATATACCAGCTTTGCAACCTTTGGTAAATTACTTACCTCTTTTGAAGCCTCTGTTTCCTATTTTGGACATGGGAGCCAATGAGACTACAGTGCAAGAGTGTTCATAAAATGTTTTCTGGCTATGTATTTTTAAATTTATTATAACTACCATTAGTTGACTTGATTACATAGTGTGAATGTGCACCAGGTGCTGAGGAGCAAGGCCAAAGACTATGAAGTGTCCTGTCTTAGGTCTCTCAGGTACTTGATGTCATTCCTTACACTCCAAAATTTATGAAGTCAGAGATGGACAATGGGCAGTTTTAAAACTTTTCTCTATGGAGCCTTAGCATTTTTCAGTATCAAAAGGTCTCTGGAAAGATGGAAAAATAAAATAGAGAAACCAGGGCTGAAAGGTAGCTCAGTGGTAGAGAACTTGCCTTGTATGCCTGAGGCCCTTGGTTCGATTCCTTTGGTTCCATTCCTCAGCAGAAAAAGCCGGAAGTGGGGCTGAAGTTCAAGTGGTAGTGTACTAGTCTACAGTTGTAGAGCTGAGGGACAGTGCACAGGCGCAGAGTTCAGGCCTCACGACCGACAAAAAAAAAAAAAACACACACAAAAAAAAACAAAACAAAAACACAAACAGTCCATTTCAGATGGCTTACTGTTAGCCCTTTAGACCTATGATGACAAATTACCCATTACTGAATTGGTTTTAAACAACAAATTTATTTCTACATTCTGGAGCCTGGAGATATAAGATTGCAATGCCAGCAGTCAGGATTTTTTTTTCTTCTGTGTAATGCACTGTATTAACTATCAGAAGTAAAATCTATTTGGTTTTATTTAAATCCCACTCATGAAGGCTTGCCTCTATGACTTAATTACCATCCACATATAAACAAAGGCCCACTTCTGCCTCAAACTGTGATCGTCCTACTTCTGCCTCTCTTATCAACATGTGGCACTAGTTTGTTTTGGATATTGAGGTACCAGTATTCTAATTTCACCATACCTACAGCAAACCTTCTATAACTTCCAGTGTCTAGTTCATAAGTAGTTAGAATTATAAGCATGTACCACTACATCAAAATGAATTTTTCTAAAAAGGAATCTTCAGTAGTTCTGCTAACAAAGAGATATTCAATAACTTCTCTTTAGTCTCCAATTCTGACTCTGGAACTTCTTTCTCATTTTTCTCCTCACTGAAGCTGGCAAGTTTGTGATAACTTCAGTTTGTTAATGCTTTCAAAATATTTCTTTTTAGCCTACATTCTTCATGCCTCATGTTCCATAGCATAGTGATGTTCCTTATCAAAAATATTTGTCTCAGCCAGGAGAGGTGCCTGATGCCTACAATCCTAGGTACTCAGGAGGCTGATATGTAAAACTTTAGTTGAAATCCAGCCAAATATTTTCTATCTAAAAGGAAACTGGGTGCCTCTTAGTAACATAAAAATCATAATTCCATATTTGTTATAATAACATCTTACAAATTTAAAGTTATTAATTTGATAACCTTAATAGAAACAAAGAATTAAACATGGAAATAAGGAAATTAAATTATTTCTAAGGAAATAAAAGCCATTCATTACAACCCTAACTTGTTTTGGGAGAGAGCTGAAATCTCCTTCAGAAAACATAACCAGGTGCCATTGTTACATTCTCCTTTCTGTCATTATCAAAGATGCTTCAGAGGAAACAGACCTAAATAGATATAAGTCCTGGAACATATCATAAATGCCAGCATTGAATGATAGCTCCATGGTAAGAAAGACAATCTTCACAAATTTTCACGCACCTGAACAACCCATACTATTGCTTTGATCTGAGCCTAGATGAGTTTTCCCATTTGTCCTTCTGGGGCACTGCTTCTGGGGCACATGTGTGTCTTTTCCTTTATTCAGCCGATATGGAGTCTTATTTCCCTTGTAAATATTCTGAGAAGATATTGCCAGGCCACAAAACCTATAGATAAAATTTTCATCCCATATTCTCCCCTTACAGTTCTCCTGTCCTGAAAAACTGTTTACTGAACAAAATGGAACAATGATTGCACAGTCATATAAACCAGAGTAAGCATCTCACTAGTCATAAAAACCAGAGAGGAACAAGTAGAGGAATCATTATCTGCATTTCACCAGTATCAATTGACCTACTGCTCCATTTGTTTAAGTGGGACAACTAATAGATGTTTTGCTAGCTGCCAGTGGCTCACACCAGCAATCCTAGCTACTCAGGAGACTGAGATCTGAAGATTGTGGTTCAAAGTGAGCCCAGGATAGAAATTCCATGAGATTCTTACCTCCAATTAACTACCAAAAAGCTGGAAGTGTTACTGTCGCTCAAGTGGTAGCAAAGCAGCTCAGGGACAGCACACAGGCCCCAGAACTAGCACACACACACAAATACAGATGCTTCTACTTTTCCTGGCCATGTTCTTTTTTATAATGCTTCTTTCGGTGAAGATTTTGTAAGTCAAATAATCTTGATGCCAATTAATAGCTATGCTGTCTTGGGCTTGTCGTCCACATCTTCATCTTCCTTGCCTGTACAATGAAGAAAATTCTTTACAAAACTGGTGCAGTAGGCCAATCCAGTCATAATGTAAGTGTGTGAAAGTGTAACCAGGTAAATTGAGGGGATGGGTTGGTAGAGATAGAGAAGAATGATTAAATTGGTGACATTGATCAAGATGTACTCACAAAATGACATATTAAATTAAACTCCTCAAAATAAAAACACTTTTTACACGACTTATGTATAATTTCTTAAGTAGAGAAAAGTGTAACCAATCCATCAGTGCAATCCATACCTCTTAGGTAAAGATTGCACGTAGCTGTATTTTTTTGTAAGAATACAGAACAGAGAAAAGTGGAACATATCATTCCCTGAATAAAACTGGTCAACTCTACCCCAAAGTTACCATCAATATTGACGCTGACATAGACCCTTGATTTCATGCAATTAGAGCATATTTCCCCTCCATCCCGCAATCCTGGGTTTGAACTCAGGGCCAAGATTCTGTCCCAGAGCTTCCTCTCACCCACACTCCCTCAAAGCTAGTGCTCCAACATTTGAGCCACAGCTCCCATTCTGCCTCTTTCTGGTTAATTGGAGATGAGTCTCATGGGTTGTCCTGCCCAGGCTGACTTCGAATCATAATGCTCAGATCTCAGGCTCAGAATATATGTGTGAGCCACCAGTGCTCAGCTTGAGAACATACTTTTGCACTGTAATTCTCCTTCCTGAAACCTCACAGCCACAATCTTAGGAGAAAAGATTCAGAGAGCCCCCAATTGAAGAACATTCTACAGAATGCCTTGTCCCATACTCCTGAAAAAGGAGAAATGTCATCCATTTCCCTTTGGTGAAAACAATAGATGTTCGCTTATTATGACAATCATAATAGATATTATTATATTGTTCACAATATGTATTCCCATCCCCATTGATACCAGGCATTGTTTTATAACTTACTTTGACAAAGGACATGTGAGAAATGATGACACGTGTCTTTTCTGAGCTTTAGTCCTGTGGTTTACATTCTTTTCTTCCACTGGGAACCACCAGCAGTCAGTGAATCCCAGAATGGACACCATGCTGAGTGGCAGTGGACCTGGAAAAGGCTTGGTAGCATGAGAGAAAGTAATCAAAGTTGTAAACTATTGTGTCATTGTGGTTGGTTTCCCACAGTGAAACTAAGCTCACACTCAGGTCCAGTTCTGGGTAATCTAGGCCTCTTTCTCTCCACTCCCTCACACCCCTTCTCATTTTCTGGATATTTTCTCTTCTAACAGATTCTCCTCAGATGACACCAGTTCCTGAGTCTCCTTATCCAAGAAACTGGTTTTAGGGTTAAACATTTCAACTTCCTATATTACATTTTTTTAGGTGTTTCCTCACTTTTGTCTTTCTGGGGTTTTCAGCCAGAAGCTCCCAAGTGTGATGGATCCCGAGATAAAATCGTTCTGCTGGGGTTGGGAAGGTGGCTCAGTGGTAAAGTGATTGTTTTGCATGCATGAGGACCTAGGTTCAATTCTTCAGCACCACATAAGCAGAAAAATCCAGAAATGGTGCTGCAGCTCAAGTGAGAAAGTTTTAGCCTTGAGCTGAAGAGCTGAGGGACAGTGGACATGCTCAGAGGTAAGGCCCCACAACCGACCCCGAAAAAAATCCTTCTGACACATCTCCCTTGCTTGCTTTCACTCCCCTCATGTTGGTATACTAAGAGGCCAGAATAAGATGAAGCTCCAGAAACCTCTGGACAGAAAGAGAAACCAACGCATGGGAAGTGAGGGGCGTTTTAGAAGAGATTGGGAGCTGAACACAGGCAGGAAGGCTCATGGCTTCAGCTTCAGCTGTCTTCTGAATCATTGCCCAGTTAGCAGCTGTGTCTTTGCTCCAAAATCAATGTGGCAAATTCTGCGTTTCTTATTGACTCATATACATACACAGACCTAATTAGGCATCCAGAATGACTTAAAATATAGATTTCCTAAATCAGAAAAATCTGTACCAGAGAAAATGGGCAGAAAGAACTTCATTTAATCAGGTTCAATTCATTTTTACATGCTTATTTTAACTGAAAGAACATCAAATTCACCCAGCTTTCACAAAATCAAAACATCCAAGCAACTACATTTTACAGGAAATAAATATTCACAGCACAAATCTGAATTTCTGAAGTCGTGGGTCTCTCAGAAAATAAGGAATTCGGGTTCAGGTCACATGGCAGACATTTCATTTCAGTATCAAGATTAAATTCATTAGCACAGGCTGCAAAAGTTGCTTACTCTGGCTGGGAAGGAGGCTCAGTGGTAGAGAGCTTGCCTTGCATGCCTGAGGCCCTGGGTTCGATTCCTCAGCACCACATAAGCAAAAAAGAAAAAAAGCCGGAAGTGTTACTGTGCCTCAAGTGGTAGAGCACTAGCCTTGAGGTGAAGAGCTAAGAGACCGCGCCCAGGCCCAGAGTTCAGGCACCACGACAGGATCCCCACCCCCCCCCAAAAAAAAGTTGCTTACTCTCAGCATGTAAGCACATATTTTTTTCTGATCCTTAATAAAAAAAAAGATGGAAGAGATTGATTTCCCTTCTCAATTTCAATCTTCAAATTCACATTTTCTTCTATGGGAGTCATTTATCTTACTCACCTGAAAGTACCGAATATGTCTTCAAAGGAGGGTCTTCTGGGCATCAGGGAGCAAAATAGGAGTGAAACAGACTACAGGAAGCTGAATTGTTCAAGAATAAAGATGTTTGTAATTCCATGGAAAGCCTTGAAGTCACAGCTAAGCTAGTTTGAAAGGGCTTGTCCTTTCCACAACCTAGGTGGTAAGGTGGTTAGATGGGAGGGGAGAAATGTCTTAGTTTCAGAAAAAGGCAAAAGAATGGTGCATGGGTTTTCTTCTCAGAAGAGAACCTTTAAATAGGATACATTTTTCTCTTCACAAAACAATTATACAGTAGTCTCCTTCACTGTAATTTCCTTCTGTAGTTAGTTACCTGTGCGCAACTGTGCTCTGAAAAGATTAAAAGGAAAAAAATCTCATATTTTGAAAGACATCACATTCACACAATACCTTTTTTGGTTTTTGTGGATGTAAGGTCTCAATGTAAATCTCTCTCATTATTTTCTTGCCTCCACTTTGTTTTCTGGGATTACAGGTGTGCACTTCCACACCTATTTCACATTACTTTTTTTTACACTATATTGTTTCAATTCTTTTATTTTATTAGTTACTGTAATTATTGTCTTACTGTACCTAATTTATAACTTAAGCTTTATGGTAGCTATATTTGTCTGGGTAAACGCATAAAATTTTCATCTTCGTATTTATAGGGTGGCTTCCAGAACTGATTAAGTGTACTAAAATCAGTATAGGCTCCAGGCCCATGTAGAAAATAGCATAATATGTCATACAAAGTAAGCTACACTTTACATCACTTCAAGGTTATATCTATTACCAACATATATGTAACAGGATGTAAATAGTTGCTATATTGAATGTGAGGGGAAGATTTTTTTCCTGAATATTTTAGGTTAGGGTTGGGTGAACACCTAATGTGCAAATTCTGAATACAGAGGTTACTTCATTGATTTCAGATATCCACTTTGAATGTATATCCGAAAGCTAAGCAGGAACTACTGTAAAGATCAAAAAGAAACTTGAACCTCTTATTTTGGCATAATTATTCACTAAATAAAATGTGGATAAATGTGATTCTGTACCTCTTCCTCCTCTTCCCCCTCTTCCTCTTTTTCTTTTTCTTCCTCCTCCTGCTCCTCCTGCTCCTCTTGCTCCTCATGCTCCTCCTGCTACTGCTCCTGCTCCTGCTCCTCCTCCTCCTCCTCCTCCTCCTCCTCCTCCTCCTCCTCCTCCTCCTCCTCCCTTCTTCTTCTTCTTCTTCTTCTTCTTCTTCTTCTTCTTCTTCTTCTTCTTCTTCTTCTTCTTCTTCTTCTTCTTCTTCTTCTTCTTCTTCTTCTTCTTCTTCTTCTTTCTTCCTCGCCGTCGTCATCGTGGTCGTCTTCTTCTTTTCTCAGTGCTGAAGATCCAATGCAGGGCCTTCCACATGCTAAGCTTGGTCTCTACTACAGTTCTACATCCCAAGCCTGTAGAGCTTCTGAAAAGATAGTTTGAGAACTTTACAATGCTTAATAATCAACACCAATTTTCCTTTTCCTTTCTAGGCTCCAAAACAGGGAAAAGGATGTGGGGGGGTGGGGAATACATGAAACAATCATCTAGGGAAAATTTTAATTTTTTGTTTAGTTGGCATTTAAAATATATTGCTATGTAATTTAAAGCCTATTTTTAAAATTTATTCATAGGAACAAAGACCAACTAAATTTTTTTGTCATTTTTATGTATAAAGTTCAAAAGTCTGTCACTATAAGAATCTTTTCCTAACATCACATTATCTGACCTTTTCCGCTTGACTCATACCTATAATAGATATTGCAAATAAGGGAAACCATGGGACCTATGTTTCTTTGGGCCTGGCTTACTTCACTTAATATAATTTTTTCCAAGCCTTTCAATTTCCTAACAAATGGGGAAATGTCATTCTTTCTGATGGAGGCATAGAATTCCATTGTTTATATATACCACATTTTCTTGATCCATTCCTCTACTGAGGAGCATCTGGGTTGGTTCCATATCTTAGCTATGGTAATAATGCTGCAATAAACATAGTTGTGCTGGTAGCTTTAGTGTGGTCTTGTAATATGTATTTTAATGTTTTCGTTTCTTTCATGCATGTGTTTCTAACGCATTTATAAGATTATTTCTTTGTTGCTTTGTATGTCCCTCCCCCACAGTGTAACCCCTGCTTTCACTTTATTTGATGTCAGTATAACATGTGGAGGAGATGGGGACATACAAGGCGTTTAAGGATTCAGGTGGACCTGTTGCAACAATGAGAAGTACAAAATGTCATGTCAAAGCAAGGTTTACAATGTCGGTGTGGGGGGGAGGGGGGAATGATTGGGTGGGGGGGGAGGGGGGAGGCTGGGAAGGGAGGTGAAGGGTAAACAAAGGAGGAGGCTGCAATGCTTGGTAAGAAATGTATGCATTATCCTGCCCATGTAATTTAACCCCTCGGTACAGTATGTTCTCAAATAAAATAAAATTAAATTAAATTAAAAAAAGAATCTTTTCAAACATTCTTTTTTTTGTCAGTCATGTGGCTTGATCACTGTGTTTGAGCGCTGTCCCTCAGCTCTTCAGCTCAAGATAAGTGCTCTACCACTTGAGCTAGAGCGCCATTTCCTTAAACCATTCTTTTGACATGACTTCTACTATCTCCTTTGAGGCAAAGCTGAAGTCTATATATTAAATATTCTAATCATGATATGGAATAATTAGGAAGGATTAAACAATAGAAATCATGAAAAATATGTCAAACACAATAAAAAGCACAGTTACCCATCAAACAGATGCTTATCATCTGGACAGTTGGAGAATAACAGTCTGAGAATTTGCAGAATTCCTGAAAGGACAATATTTGAATTCAAAAGAAAGAGGAAAACACTTAAAATATTGAAAGACAAACATACACCAATTGGTCTTGCCTATAATCCTAGATGCTCAGGAGGCTCATTAATGGCTAAAGACAAGCAAGAATAAACTAGATAACATCAACTGATAACCTTTCATATTTCAAAAAAGGACAGTATAACAGAAGTGAAAATATATGCAACATATAGAGGGCATATATTTGTTAATGCTACAATGTTATATCTACAATGATCCTGAGGCTTAAGTATTTTTATATCATCTAATTCTATATAAATTATTTCTGAAAAGGATATTTATTTAAAGAACATATGTAAATTAATAGTCAATAGGAGAAGCATATGAAATAAGCTCCTCTTTAGTAACTAAGAAAAAAGAAAATGTGACTAGCATGACCATTATATAAGAAGATGACACAAAATATATTAATGCATTTGTGGAGAAATTGCTATACTCCAAATAGCAGATCAATTTGTATAATACTGCAATCATTTTAGCAAGCAAGTTTTCAAGTCTTCAAAAGGTCAAAGATAATTGTATTGGATCCATGCATTACACTTCTATGAATGTATAGAGAAGTAAAAAACTTGTTTGCACAGGTAATGTAGTTCATTGACAGTACACTGGAACGGTATATGTTAGACCCCTGAAACTATTTCCATGCTCAGGTTTGCATCACCGTAGAACAACTCCTGCAGAACTCCAGATAAAGAACCCATCAGTGATGTCATCTATGGTGACTGATAGAGATCAGAAGCTATCACTAATTTCCAGAAAGCATGTGAGCATAGAGGGCTTTTTTTTTTTTAATTTGTAGGAAGGCCTAAGCAAGTTTTGATTCTTGTGGATATCTCACTGGTTCTGAACACCACATGTGATTAAGGTGCACCTGTACATACAACCAAGGAAGAAGATCATCCAGAATGTATCCCATTGATATTCACAATCCACCTAGATCAGCGCCAAACCAGTCAAAAAGACTTGTCTTGGTGTGCTGGATAAATGTGTGCTAAAGGAAAATGACCCCAGTCTATGTTCAGGAAAACCAATAAGAAAGGTCCAAAATGTAGATTCAGTTGAGGAAAGAGAATCTTTCCTCACAGAATACCCAGACCAATCTGTCCTTCTGCAGGGGATCCAATTTCCAATTAAGAAATTAGAATCTGTCCCTCCCTAGACTCAGCAAGAAAATCCTGTCTTTAATGAGGAAGTAAATCCCTTGGAGGACTCTGAGGCAGAATTTCTGCCTGAAGGCAACTTAGGGGCCAATCTAGATTTAGAGATTCCATTCCCCTTCCTGGAAAAATCTTTATTTTTCTTTTTGTTCTGATTTTTGTAAAGTGTTAAATATATTTATTTTTCTAACTTTATTAAAATATCAACGTTTTTGATATATTGTAGATTTATTAATCCTAAATATGTTTCTTTTTAAGCCTACAATCTGAAGCATAGTGCATGTGTGTGCGCTGGGGGGAAAACACAGAGTGACAGGGGGCTCAACAAGAGAGCCTACTGTGTATAAATGGAACTGATAAATGCACAGTGAGCGGAAAAGAAGCCAGGCTATGCCTGGCTGTGGTGATAAGGGGGATAGAAAAGGTTTGGACAGCAGATAAAATGTCCTAGAAAGCTATTCTCTCAATTGAGACAAATGACACAATACTTATAGTGGTATGTGGGACACTCTTCCAACAGTGAGTTGAAATCTGTATAAATTTTCTTTGTGCTTTGGGTAAATATGGAAGAAAAATTTGGCTCCAATAATACAAAAATCTACTTATGGTTGATATTTGACAAAATATATAGGAAATATGTATACTGGAAAGTAAAAACCATCATCAATAGAAGAAAGAAGGCTTACATAGATGAACAAACACAAAATCAGGAAGGAAAATAACACAACTAAATCAGTTGTATGTAAATACATGTTATATTCTTGATGTTATATATAGTATATTGTATAATATATAAAATTGAAAATGATTTTTCAAACTACAAAGACATTTAAATTTTTAGTCTTGAGTAATTATTTCACAAAATATTAGTGTAAAATATTTTTGGGGAAATACAGCTATAATTTGATTATAATTATATGATTATATTAATATATATTCATGTGTTTCTAGATCTAACACTGATTATAAATATATGAATAAACATATACATGTATTTGTATATATCTGTCTATGAAGAGAATATAATAAAACTGACTACGCTATGTATAAAAATGCAGCTATGAGTTGAGTCCATGAGACTCAGGCCTGTAATCCTAGTGATGTGGGAAGCTGGGTTCTGAGGTTTAGTCGCTCTTACCCCCAAGGCCTTAGATTTTCAGAGGAGGCCTGGGCCCTTCAGTGTAGCAAAGAGACACATATTCAGTGGGACCACACTCCCCAAACCCAGAGGAAAGTCAGTAGAAATCAGGACAAGCCTCTTATGACACTCTACTCAGTTTCTGTACCAAGACATCTGTAGAACATCAGATAGAAAGTAGGCATTCCCTCCAAAAGGATCTAAAAAGAGCCTTCTGAACTATAATCTCTGACTATACTGAGTTAAACCTTATTTCCCTTCCCAAGCTGCAAACACAAAGAAATATGGCAAGGGATCAAGAGAGATGGACAAAGACTTACAAACACAGAAAATTATATACTCTGTTTCAGTAATTCAATGACAAATCACCAAAGCATGTCTTGAATTTTTTTTAAAGGAAATGGAAACATATTCTGAGTGTATCAGGAACTGGGTGACAGTTTGGTTGTTGAATTGTTGAATGCACTCCTGGGCAAAGGAGACACGTATATGGAAGAAATTATGTGGGGGTGAATGTCCTCACACAGCTTCACAAAATAATGGCTATAACTTCTATCATGTCACAGCCACCTTTGCCATACAACAAATAGGTGTTAGGCACTGGTTTTGCCCTGAAGTGGACTCAACAATACCACCAGGCACAAATAATGAGAGGGAATGACTTACTAGCCACCAGACTTCAGCTTGAAGAGCTGTCCTGACCAGAAGCTAGGATAAATTGAACTGGAGAAGGCTGATCTCCATGTAATACTCCTGAACACTAAGGATTAGGCACTATTATAGGTATTGGAGAAACAGAAGTGAATATGACTCTCTTCTCACCGATTTCATGCTGAAACGGAAACCAGAAATCATAATGGTAATTCCTATATATCAGAGACATGACATGGGTGATTTTGTAGCAACAACTTCACAGTGAGGATGGGAGGAGATAACCCTGAACAAGAGATAGTTGATATGAGAGCCATCATCCAGGCAATTATCTAGGAGAAGGTACTCCAGGCAGTAAGAACAGCAAGTACATTCCCCATTGATGGGAATGGACCTGACTTGCTTCAGAAAAGGAAAACAGCACTGACATGCTTGCTTGTGAAGTAAGAATTGAAATGTACAATGAAGAAAAAAGAGGTCAGAAATGAAGATAGGAATAAATTAGATAGATATGGGATACTGTGGATTACAAGAAGAAATGTTTCTGATTTTAGTATAAAACTGACATGACCCACTGGAACCAAAGTGCTAAAATAGCAGTCAGACACATCTGATTCACAGAAAGAATAATTCTAAAATGTGATTCTAGCTGGGCTCTGGTGGCTTACAATTGGAATCCTACTTACTCAGGAGGCTGATATATGAGGATGAGTTTTAAGGAAGCCCAAAGAAGTAATTTGGTAAGACATGTCCAATTAAACACCAAAAATATGGATATGAAGCTGTGGTTAAACTGGAAGATCACTAGCCTTGAAGAAAAAACTAATGAACAGCACCCAGTCCTTAGGTCCAAATCCCAGGACGTCAAAAACAAAGAAGCCAACAAATAAAATTAGGTGCTCAGTCATTCATCACTTAGCATTCTAGTTCAATGTATTTGGTATGAGTCTTGGAAATTATATCCTTAGCAAATTCTCTCCCCGGATATTTTGCTTCATTACCAACTTTCAAACCGCTTGCAGCACCAATGTCTCCTCCCAGTTAGCATAGCAGTCAACCATTGCAAATTTGAAGATATATTTTATTAATCATAAGAATTCTAATCATCTTTCCACATACATCTAATGAGAAGTAGCTACATTCCACTATTCTGAATGTTTATAATCCTCCTTTGAATTAATAAGCATTAAAGCTTAAAAATTCTAGAGTGGTTATCAAATTAATTCAAAAGTCATCATTCTTCCACCCAATCTTATAACATATGTTTATAAAAGGAGAGACTATTTGAAAGTGTGTACATGATACCTTCTATCTCTAATAATCTCAAGAAATAGGGTTTTACAGAAACATCCGGATTGTTTTGCCAAAGGAAAGGATAAGAGATTTAAATAAGCCACCTAACATCTCAGAAGGAAAATGTATTGGCTTTAGAACAATTTCATAGAACTGTGGAAAACAGTTTCAGAAATGCCAGAGGCAAAGGGTATTATTCAAATTACATTATCATGAGGTACAAGCAGTCTGTCTAGATCAACCTTCCAGGGAAAAAAAATCAATGAATGAGAAACAATGCTTCTAAATCAAGCCGGTTGGTGGTGGTTCATGCTTGTTATCCTAGCTACTTAGAAGTCTAAGCTGAATGGATTCCAAGTCAAAGCCTGGCCAGGAAAAACCTTCCTTTCTGCAACCAGCTCACAGGAAACATTAGGTCTGTTCCTGAAGCCCAGATGGACGGCCTTTGACAACAGACATCAAGACACACAACAACATGCCTATTTGAAATAGTATCAAATACATTAACATAATATCTCCTGTTTGGGAGATAATGTTTAAAAGATGTATCAAAGACAGTTTAAAAAGGCATTCAAAAAAGGCAGAGTGAAATTGGAAATATGTACTCACTGACTGAAATGTAACTTACTTCCAGAATGATGTTAATGGGGCTAGAGGCCCATTTGGTAACTTATCCACTCACCCATCTTTCCTCACATCTTGTCATCCTGAACAGTGAGATTTTTGAATGCAAGGAATGTGTGTGAGCAGATAGCTTGTAAAAGTAATAATGAAAAGCTAGGTATTGGAATCTCAGGCCTGTAAAAATAGCTACTCACAACCCTGAGATATGAGGAACTCAGTTCAAAGCCAACTGAGCAAAAAAGACTCTTACCTCCATTTAAACAGTAAATACAGAAAGCTGAGCTGTGCTACAAATGGTAGAGTGTTAGCATCGCATGAATTCAACCCCAGTACTGTCTCTCATACAAAAAATAATCATGATTACACCACAGTATATGCACATGTTGACAAGGGATGTAGATGAAAGAGATGATGACATCAATTACCTCACCATTAGTCTCAAGCATTCTGTACAGCGTAGCCCAGTCTGTGAAAACCCATAGTTGAAATCTTTCCTCAAAATCAGCGGATACATCCTCATTTCCCTCTGCACATTTATATAATGTATACACACATATAAGGGCTATATTTTCTAACTAATTTTCTTTTTATTGTGAAAATACTGTACAGAGAAATGCATAATCTTACACACATGCTTCAGAATTATGTGTCCTTGTTTAGGTTTCATAGGGAGCACAATATATTCAGCCTCTGGGTCATTGTTGTAATCTTAGCTGTTCACAATGATGGGATCTGAGGATCACAGTTTGATGCCCACCCAAGCTAATAAATCCTCAAATTCTTATATTCAATTAAGTAGAAAAAGCCAGGAGTGGAGATGTGGTTCGAGGGGCACAGTGACAACACTGAGTAAAGCAATCTAAGCAAGAGCTCCAGAACCTCAGTTCAAGCCTGAGTACTGGCCCACTAGTACTTCAAAAGCCAACCTCTTCCAAACACCAAACCAAAAATATGTCAAAATATTTTGTAACTTATGATGCAAAATTCAATGAGGCAACGGAGTCAGGAGTAGTCCTAATATTCCTGTTAAACTTTTTGCTCAAAGCTGACACTCTACCACGAGAGCAACATCTCCACTTCTGGATTTTGGTTTCTCAATTGGAGAAATATCTCAGACTTTTCTGCATAGGCTGCTTTAAACCAGGATCCTCCGATTTTTACCTCTAAAGTAGCCAGGTTTTAAAATATGAGCCATAGTTGGACAGCAACTACATTAATATTTTTGCATGTTTGAATGAATTTTAGAGAAAGACATATGTTACTTTTGAGAATGTAGGAAAATATTAATTAATATTCTAGATATTTTAAACCATACAAAGCTGAGAATAGAATTTAGCTGAGAATAGAATGGAGTAAATCAAAATTATCTATGATAGTTTTCAGTCTGTGCACAGAAATGATTGCATTGTTGGAGCCCAAGGACATCAGATAGCTCAGCTCCAGCTAGCTGCTATGCTCATGAGGCCAACTAGTGCTATTCACAAGAATGTGAAGTTATTGGATGGCAGGGATCAGATTCAAGTTCATAACCTGAAATATTACTATTGATCTAGAAGTGGAAACACAACAGGACATGAATGTGATTAAAAGTGCTGAATGCAAAAACCACAGAGTCCATGGAAGACAGAATAACTCTTTCTACATCTAAAAGAGTATTCTCTCACAGAGTCCTGAGCCGAATATGGTGGTCAATGTTTGTAATCTCTGAACATGAGAGGAAGATTTAGCAGTTAGCTTGAGACCAGCCTATGTTTTAGGCCAATAGAAGGACACATAGTAAAATGCTATCTTAAAACAACAACAACAGCAACAACAACAAATGTCCCAATAACTGGGAATGTGGTTAGTGGTAGAGTGTTGGCCTCGCATGCATGAAGCACTTGATTTGATTCCTCAATATGACATAAGCAGAAAAATTGGAATTGGTACTGTGGCTCAATTGGTAGAGTGCTAGTCTGGATCAAAGAAGTTCAGGGAGAGGCCCAGTGCTGGCAAAATTTAGCAACAACCAAATGCAAAATGTTGTTTGTTGAAATAAATATGTTGAAGATGTGTTGATGCTCACTAGAAAATTGTGATGTTGCCATTCATAATGAATTTTGTTAGAAAAAAGTAAGACAAATTAATGAAATATTATCTAGCATTAGACAGGACATAGTGAGATCTAAAAATGATTGCTGCCGATGGTGACTTGACACAACTAACATTACAGATACACGTTATAGATTGTAATTTTTTTCTCTTTCTTTATTGTGAACATACTGTATAGAGGGGTTACAATTACAGGGGCAAGATAATGAGTACATTTCATATCAAGCATTGCAGACTCCTCCTTTGTTTAATCTTCACATCCCTTCCCAGCCTTCCCACCCCCAACAAAGTTGTAAACTTCGTTTTTGACATGACAACTTGTACTTGTCATTGTTGCAACAGGTCCACCTGTATCCATAAACGACATGTTTTTCCCTTTCTCCTCCACAAATTATACCGACATCAAATAGAGTGAAAGCAAGGATTATAATGTGGGGGAGGGACATACAAAGCAACACAGAAATAACCTTATAAATGGGTTAGAAACAAATGCATGAAAGAAAAAAGAACATTTAAATACATACCTAACGTTTCATTTTGTTAACATCACATTATCTGACCTTTTCTGCTTGATTCACACATATACTAGATATTGCAAATAAGGGAAATCATGGGACCTATGTTTCTTTGGGTTTGGCTTACTTCACTTAATGTAATTTTTTCCAAGGCTTTCCAATTCCTAACAAATGGGGCAATGTCATTCACTCTGATGGAGGCCTAGAATTACATTGGGTGTATATACCACATTTTCTTGATCCATTCATCTATTGAGGGGCATCTTGGTTGGTTCCATATCTTAGCTATGGTAAATAATTCTCCAATAAACATAGTTGTGCTGGTAGCTTTAGTGTGGTCTTATTTGTAAACATTTGGGTAAATGCCCAAAAGTGGGATTGATGGGTCATAGGGGAGCTCTATGTGAAGTCTTTTGAGGAGCCTCCATACTGCTTTCCAAAGTGGTTGAACAAGTTTACACTCCCACCAACAATGAAGTGAGGTTCCCTTCTGTCCACATCCCCTCCAGCATCTGTTGTTGTTAGAGTTCTTGTTTATAGCCATTCTAACTGGAGTGAGGTGGTATCTAAATGTGGTTTTGATTTGCATTTCTTTTATAACTAAGGAGGTTGAGCATTTCTTCATGTGTCTAATGGCCATCCTTCTTTCTTCTTCAGAGAAGTTTCTCTTCAAGCCTTTAGCCCACTTATTTATTGGGCAGTTGTTTCTTTGAAGATTTGTTGTTGAGGGACTTAATGTTTTGAGTTCCACATATATTTTAGGTATGAGACTCTTGTCTGTTGTATGGCTAGTGAATATTTTCTCTCAATCTATGGGCTTTCTATTGATCTTGGTAGCTATGTCCTTTGCCATGCAGAAGCTCTGCAACTTCATGCGATCCCATTTGTCCAATCTTTCTTTGATTTGTTGTGTTTCCAGGTCTCTATTAAGAAAATTTCGGCCTGATCCTAGGAGGCCTAGGGTTTGTCCTATTCCATCCTGTAATGTTTTCAGATTGTCTGCTTTGACCCCGAGGTCTTTGATCCAGTTGATACTGGTGCAGGGTGATATATTAGGATCTAGTTTTAGTTTCTTGGACTTGTCTTGGATGGTTGTATCTTCTTTCTATATTATATCTAGGCTATTGCCAATCCTCGAGATTCGATCTTATGCATGGTCTAACCTGCTGTCAAGACTTTTTACTTTGTTTTTTGTTTCTTTTCCTTCTAATTGGTCAGCTTTGATGGCTTCCAATTCTTTGTTGAAGCTTTGTTTTAGATCTTATGGACTAGTTTATTACCTTAATTTGGTGTTCAGTGTTTATTCTCAAATCACTTAGTTGATTGATTATGGTTTCCTTGGACACCCATTCCTTCTGTTGGGTTCCATTCAGCATTCCCTTTGTGGTCTCCCTGAATTCCTTCAGCTCTTTGTTAATGGATCCCATGAATGCCTTTAGTGATCTTTGTGTATTCTCATCCTGCTCTCTCAATTTCTGTGTTTCTCTTTGCTTAGCTTCCTCCCGTTCATGCGATTCCTGTAGTTCTCTTTGTGTGTTCTCAGCCTGCTCATGCCATTCTTGTCTTTCTCTTTGAGTATTCTCAAGCTGCTCATGCAAATTCTGTATCAGTTTTTGAGTAGCTTCCTCATGCTCATGATATTCCTGTATAATTCTTTGGATTGCCTCCTCTCTCTCCCTCTCCTGCTCATACAGAATCCTTTGTAGGTTTTCAATCTTTTCCTGCATTGACCTTTTCTTTGCCTCCTCTCTCTCCCTATCACGCTCATACAGAGTTCTTTGTATGTTTTCAATTTTTTTATTTATCATGCTTGCCAGCAGTGTTTGTAGAATTATTTGGGAACTCTCCTCTGGATTATTCAGTATCTGTTCTGTCCCCTGATTATCATGAGTGGGAGTGGAGATACCCAGATTTTCCATTTTTCTTGTGGCTTTCCTGCTTACTTTACCCATTTGGGATGAAAGTAACACCAGTTTTGTGCTAGAACACTAACTTAAGGCAAGCATCAACCAAAGTCTGAATTTGCATTCAATAGTCTACAGATACAATCTAATTCTATAGATACCTCTACTCAACATCAAACAACTGTATATTAATGGGCTATGAACCGCAAAGAAGAATTTGGTAAACCAGAAATTATTAGGTTTAGGGATAGATGTGGGTGAAAAATAGGAATAGAGTGATGTGGGAAGGTACAGGGAGAGTTAACTTAACTAAGTCCTAGTCTCAAAGCAGGAAATAGGTTGGATAGGATGAAAGTAGAGAGAGAGAACAAGAAGAAAGAGAAAGTGAAAAAAAGAGACCAGAAAAAATAGAAAAATGAAAAATAATAATATGCACATCAAGAACAAACTATTCAGAGAACGTGAATATAACGAGAGAAAGGGAGGGATATAAAGGAGATGTGAAAAACTTAAAAATAAAAATACTTAAAATAGTATATAGGTAAAAGAAGTAGTACTGCTATTAAGGAGTCATAGTCTCAGAAGTTTTGAATTGAGTGATAAATTTGTGGATTGAGTGTGTACACAATGGGGGATAGGTTCTAATAGTCAACTACAGGTTTATATGAGGATGTGTAGAACAGTAATTTAGTCCCATAAAGAAGAACAAAAGAGAGGAAAAGGTGAGAAGGATAAGGAAGAAAGAAAAAAAGATCAGAAGTTCAGTCGAGCTAAGCAAAAAAAAAGAAAAAAATTATTTTACAAAACGAAAAAAAAAAAGAAAGAAAAGCGCACACATGCATATATCCCTAAAATAAAGATTATAAGGGGAAAAAAGTTACTAAAAAACATTTTTTTTCAAAAAAGGTAAAAATTAATAATTAGAAAAAGTTTTAGAAAAGAAAAAAATTGTTTTTGTAAATGGTATAAAAAAAAAGAAGAAGAGGGGAAAAAAAGTTCTTTTATTTTTTTGGGATTGTTGGGAAAAATCCTGTATCTCCCTTGTGTCTGTAATCAGCCTCTGGTTGAAGTCTCTGGTCTGCTTGTGGTCCTGTCACTTGGTTGGTTTCTTAAGTCAGTTTTTTTGGACAGGCAGAAAGGTGCTCTGCTTTACCCAGGATTTTGCGATCCTACTCCCATTAGTTCAATGGGAGAGGGGTGTGCTTTGTGTATCACAAAAGAGGGAGATGGCTATTTCCTCAAGTTTGGAGTTGTTGTGATGAGGCTAGGTTCTGGGTAGAGTTGAGGCCTTTCAGAAAACAGTAGCTTTTCCTGGGGGCTAGTTTGTGAGAAACTCACAGAGCCCAGCCTGGAGCCACTCTCAGGGTTTCTGTTTACTGGTGTCTAGGCTGCTAAAGGGAGGGGCAGCCTCTGGCTCTGATTGCTCGATGAAGAAAGCCACTCCAAGGGATGGCGCCCGAACTGGGTGACCTTTCCCTGGGTGGAGCTGAGTCTGCCAGGTCACGCTATTAAGTTCTTGTGACATGCTAAATGACCCTCGTTTTACTCCAAGGCCTGAGCTGGAGCTAGCAGCTCCGCCAAGCTTTGTTGGTATCCAAGATGGAGATCTCTGTACTGAGGGGGGATGGGTGGCCTTCCCTCCTCTGCTCCCTGAGAAGGAGTGAGGATGTCAGGCTTCTACTCACACTGAATCTTGGTTCCTGTGTCCTCTCTGGTCTGCGAACTGCAGGATGAAGATGCCTGCTCCTTGTCCGTTCTTGCTGGTGTTGCCTAGAATCCGCTTGCCAGCGGAGTCTGGCTCTTTGGTCCCAGACTCTCTCTGTTTCAGGTATGGTGGTAGCGCCGCTGTCCCCGCTGCTGCCACCACAGGAAAGAGATCCGATCTGTCTCCTTCCCTGGATTTTCCCGCTCTGGCCTAACTCTCTGTCCTGTCACACTTGGTGTGATTCTCTAGCTTAGGACTGTTCACTGGAACTCTAAAACTGCTTTATATGGGAGAGCTTCTTTTGTCTCCAGCTTCTCCTCTGCCATCTTCCAGGGACCTCAATCTAGGTATTTTTAAAGAAATATTATATGTTGTTTCCTTGGTGACAACATAATTGGAGGACTTAAAATTTTATATACCATGGCCATCTTAAATGAGGTAGATGAACTTCGGTTGGCATGCAAAACTTTTGGTAAGGAAGGGATGTGCTCTACCACTGAGCCACCTTCCCAGCCATTCATGCATGCAAAACTTTTGGGACAGCATTAATGTTTGAATCTTGGATATGATTTCATTGGGAATTGTGGCAGACTTTCATAGTATAAGAAGAAAAGTGAAAGGCCATAATAATTTTTTTTTGGCGGGTCCGGTTGTGGGGCCTGAACTCTGGGCTTGGGCATTGTCGCACAGCTATTCAGCTCAAGGTTAGCGCCCTACCACTTGAGCCACAGCGCCACTTCTGGCTTTTTTCTTTTTGTTTATGTGGTACTGAGGAATCGAACCAAGGGCCTCATGCATGCAAGGCAAGGGCTCCACAACTAAGCCACCTTCCCAGCCCCACTAATACTTTTCTCTACATTGTTATATTAGTTTATTGAAACTCACACATACACACATAGAAACCCACAGATACATACATTTGTAGTATAAATACCCACTCTGTCTGCAAGAAAATATTTTAATAGCAATTCCATAAAATATTTAGTCTGCTGAGTGCTGATTAGAATGTACAGAAATATCTACTTCCGTCTTCCCCTGGACAAGTCATTATCATTTGTGAAGGTGTTGCCACTTGAATTTACGATGCCCCAGAAAGATCTATGTGTTAAAGAAAAATGACTTTCTATTTCCTCCCAGACTGTGGAGAATATCTGAATAGTTCTGGAGATTAAGTTCTTCAGCGTGAAAGCTATGAGAACATAGACTCTCAACCATTTTCTTATTTTATCTTTTAATCAGTCTAGGTAAAAGACTTTTCTCTTTGATATACTCCCCACCTTGCCCTTGTCTTGTCTCAGGCTCCCAAAGTAATAAAACCAACTGAACATACGCTGAACCCTTCAAACTTGTAAAGCTGAATAAGCATTTCTGTTTAATAAGTCGACAACATCACTTATTATGGTAGGTTATAAAGCTAACACAGAAGTCTATTCTTTCTAACAATGTAGAGTATATTAAATTATGCTTCATTATAAAATATCTAACTCCATGTTTTATTTTATATTTTTGTTTCTGTTGATCCCAGGGTTTAAACTCAATACCTGGATGGGGTTTTTGTGTTCTAAGCGAGTGCTAGACATACAATCTGAACTGGAACTCCATTTGCCCTGGTGGTAAATTGGAGATAAGAATCTAATGAACTTTCCTATGCAGGCTGGATTTGAACTGTGATCTTCAGATCTTAGCCTCTTAACTAGCTAAGATTATATCCTTGAACCAGCAGTGCCTACCCATGTTGCATATTTTGTGTAATTCAAATTTTCAGCATTGTATCGATGCTCTTACTACAATATAAAAAAAAAAACTTAACCTAGTTTTCACTGTATTTGATGTTGGTATAATTTGTGGAGGGGAAGGGAAAAACCAAATTGTTTAAATAGGAAAACAGGTGGATCCAGTGCAACCATGAGATGTACAAAATGTTATGTAGAAAAATGAAATTTACAACTTTGGCTCAAGATGGGAGAGAGGGTCAGGAAATGGAGATGGAAAGTGATGATAAAGGGATAGAAAGAAGGAGGTAACAATCTTGATAAGAAATGTACTCATTACATTGTCCCTGTAATTGTAAACACTCTGTATGTTATTTTTACAAAAAATTTAAACATAATAAGGATATTTGAAAAGAATATAATGAAGGAAGAATTCTCATCCTTTACAAAATCTATGCAAAATCTATGCTAAACTATCTTTATTTTACTGTACCTTTCCTGCAACCAGTTTTATATAGTTTAATACCTGTCACGCTGTTTCTCTCTAATCTACTGGAGATTTAATATTTCATGTATGTATATGTATATGTATATGTATATATATATGTATATGTATATGTGTATATCTATCTATCTGTATATGTTCCAATGTGGATGATCAAACTTCAAACATTGCTTTTTTTTTTTTTTTTTGCTGTTCATCAGTTAACCTGGTCGACTCAATCTGTGACAATATCTGTGCTCATTCTGACCATTCCTTTTTTTACCACACCATTAGCCTTTTAAAATCAGCTTTATTTCCAGGGATGATTACCAATCAGTCCAACCAATATACACCCAGAGAGCTTTAATAAAACAAGCTTTAAGGAAGGAAGATAACATGAAGTGACAACTACAAAATTTCTACAGAGACCTGACATCTTTCACATTTCTGCCTTCCTCCTGATACTTAAACAAGCATTGACTAACACTATAAATAGTACTGCAATTATAACTTAAAGCTCAGTGTTTTCTGAAGCCTTCTTTTCCATGATCTTTGACATAAAATTTTGTGAGACTTTTTTGATTGTGATGGGATTCCATCCAAAACAAAGCCATATATATCAAGAAAGCCAATGTTTTCAACTCAGAGTACTAAACAGAAGAGGGAGAAAATTAAGGTTAGCTATATATGTTAAACACAAATATAGGCAATATCAAGATATTTTGATGTTGTATACTTTTACTGGATAAAGTGGCTTAAATCTATAATATTATCGACTTGGAAAACAGAGCTTAAAGAATTCCAATTCCAGGTAAAATGTTTTATGTTTGTGTTAGGGGGACCTCAGTCCAAGCAGGCCCAGGCATATTGATACTACCTCAAAATAAGCAATCAAATTTAATCTGCAGGTATGGTAGTAGTAGAGATGCTGTTTCACAAGTGTAGGTTTTGAGTTCAATCCCAGTAGCACTGGGAATTTAAATGTGGCATATCTAAGGTCAAGACTTCATAATTGGCTTACAAGCTCTAATAAAACCTTTACCTCTTTTGCTATTTTTTAAAAGTATAACCATAACTTTCATGCCCTAAACAAATAATTTCATATTAGAGATTTTCTTCTATCTATTAAGAAATATGTTATGTCCCACTGAAATCAGAGTACAGATAAAAAACCCATTGTCTTACAAAGTGACTGCATATGGAAACAGAATCTCAAAGGTAGCATTTAAGTTGAAGTCTACTCCAAGAGAAGCAGAATGCCTTGAATATGCCAAGGAAAGAGGAATCAGAAGCCAACTCTAATCTTGGAGTTCAAATTCCACCAACTCAGAGAAAATGTATTTACAATGTTAATGCTACCCAATCTGTGGTACTTTATTATTGCAATTACTAACAAACATGTGGAAGCTATAAAACACGAAAAGTCATTGACTTTTCTGATCCAAGACTCATCTCTATAATCCTAGTGATTAAGAAGTATAAGACTTGTGGGATAATGGTTTTTCAGGCTGGTAGGAAAGTTCATGAGGTTCTATCTCCAATTAACTACAAAAATTTCTGGGCTGGGGCATGGTTCAAATAGTAGACTGACTAGTGTGAGCCAAAAACAAAACAAAACTGAGAGCATGTTGTATGTTCAAGCCCCAAACTATCAGAAAGAAAAAGTCCTTAGAAGAATACTATGAGAAGCAGAATTATGAAAAGGAAAGCAGAAACAAAAGAAATAAACTTACTGATATAGACAAAGCTTCTCAATGTGAAATATGGCACAAACTGTAATATTTAGGGTTTTCCTTCCTATACAGTAGAAATAAATGGCATTTTTACTTGATGAAACTAAATATAAAACTGTATGCAATAAATAATCACATTACTTTTATGTTTCCATAATTTAACTTGTTTTCCTAAATATTTCTCGAATAGTGTAGCTTTTGAAAATCAATAAATGTTGCATTTTCATATATGATTACATATCCTTCCAAGTGTTGTCTAAAATTGATCCACACTGAAATGATTGCCATTGACATCTTTCTCAAGATATTTATACTTTCAGCTGACCTTCCACAAAACTCATACCCAAAATATAAATTTTTAGTTTGTTCATGCAAACATAGGATCATGAACATATGTCTCAAAATGTTAATTAATTTTACCTGCTGTCATTAATGAAGTATAACTTATAGAATTAAGTATGTATCCTGAGGGAAATAAGATAATTTCTTCTTAATACAGACTTGCAGGCACACACACAATCACACACACAATCACACACACACACACACACACACACACACACACACACACACACACACACACACACACACATATTTACCACTCTGACTCAGGTTAGATTCCTGACATTCGGTGTCAGCAGTGATCTAATAATCAAATTTTCCTGCCCAGACATAAAATACATTCATAATTCCACACAGACAAAAACACCAGATCATTCAAAATAATGAGAATAACAGATCCAACCAGCACTTGAGCCATTTACTCCTTGATTTCATTCATTCATGATGATGCATTTTTCATATCATAATTTAAAATAATTTTGTCTCAGATTGGCAGAAAAATATGCTATCATATAAAGGAAATTGTAGGTAAAATTAGTTGGATTTGTTCTTGGGGGGTTTAATTTTTTGAGTTCCAAGTATATTTTGATATGAGACACTTGTCCGTTATATAGCTAGTAAACATCTTCCAATCCGTGGGCTTTCTATTGATCTTGCTAGCTATGTCATTTTCCCTGCAGAAGCTCTGCAACTTTATGCAATCCCATTTTTCTAACGTTTCTTTGATTTGTTGTGTTTCCGGGTCTCTATTCAGAAAATTTCGTCCTGAGCCAAGGAGACCTAGGGTTTCTCCTATTCCATCCTGTAATGTTTTCAGAGTGTCTGCTTTGAGTTCCATGTCTTTGATCCATTTGGAGTTGATTCTAGTGCAGGGTGATATATAAGGAACTAGCTTTAGTTTTCTAATTGTAGTTAACTAATTTTGCCAGCACCATTTACTGAAGAGGCTGTCTTTCTTCCATTCTATTGTTTTAGCTCCCTTATCAAAGATTAGATGGCTATAGGTCTGTAGGTTCATTTCTGGGTTTTCAATTCTATTCCATTGGTCCTGAGGTCTGTTCTTACGCCAATACCAAGCTGTTTTGATTACTATGGCTTTATAGTAGAGTTTGAAATTTGGTATTGATATTCCTCCAGCAGTGTTCTTTCCGTTGAGGAGCGTTTTTGTTATTCGGGGTCTTTTATTGTTCCATATGAATTTTTGGATTGCCTCTTCTATTTCCTTGAAGAAGAAGGTTGGAATTTTGATAGGTATTGCGTTGAATTTGTAGATAGCCTTGGGAAGTATTGCCATTTTCACGATGTTAATCTTTCCAATCCAGGAGCATGGGAGGTTTTGCCATCTTTTAAGTTCTGTGTTGATTTCCTTTTTAAAGATTTTAAAGTTTTCATCATAGAGGTCCTTCACTTCTTTGGTTAAGTTAATTCCTAGGTATTTTATTTTTTGTGGTGCTATTACAAATGGAGTTGCTTTCCTAATTTCAGCCACAGTTTTCTCATTGTTGGCATAGAGAAAAGCCTTTATTTTGGGGGGTTAATTTTATAACCTGCTCCTTTGCCAAAGTTTTGAATCAGCTTGAGTAATTTGGGAGTGGAGTCTATGGGATTCTTTAAATACAAGATAATGTCATCTGCAAAGAGGGAGAGTTTTATTTCTTCTTTCCTTATTTGGATCCCCATTATGTCTGCATCTTGTCTTATTACTGTAGGTAGGCATTCTAATACTAGATTGAAGAGAAGTGGAGAGAGTGGGCATCCTTGTCTTGTTCCTGAGTTAAGAGGAAATGGCTTTAGTTTTTCACCATTGAGTATAATGCTGGCTGTAGGTTTGTCATTTAGAGCCTCTATTGTATTGAGGAATGTTCCAAGGATTTCTAATTTTTCCAAAACCTTCATCATGAAGGGGTGTTGGATCTTGTCGAATGCTTTTTCTGCATCTATTGAGATAACCATGTGGTTCTTATTCTTGCTCCTGTTGATGTGATGAATAATATTAATTGATTTGCATATATTGAACCAGCTTTGCATCCCTGAAATGAATCTTGTTTGATCGTGGATGTATGATTTTTTGGATGAATTGTTGAAGTCGATTGGCCAAAATTTTGTTGAGAAGCTTTGCTTCAATGTTCATAAAAGAAATGGTTCTATATTTCTCTTTCTTTGATGAGTCCCTGCCTGGTTTTGAGATGAGGGTTTTGATGGCTTCATAGAATGTGTTCGTTAGTGAGCTTTCTCTTTCAATTTCATTGAAGAGTTGGAGTAGTATTGGTGTGAGCTCTGCTTTGAAGGCCTTGTAAAATTCCGTTTTAAAACCATCTGGTCCTGGACTTTTCTTAGGTGGGAGGTCTCTTATTGCTGTTTTTATTTCAATGCTTGATATGTGCCTATTAAGATAGTTTAACTCATCTTGGTTTAGTTTTGGCATGTCAATATTTGCTAGGAAAAGTTATTGCATTGTTTTTTGTAGCCAACATATGGAATCAGCCCAGATGCCTCTCATTGTAAAAAGAGATCAAGAATTATATATATGTATATATAAGTTATATTTACATGTATATCTAATTTTATTTGTCCCAGTTTACAAGTATATATGTTTGTATGTAAATGCATGTATACAAACATAAATACATATATGTACAAACATATAAATACATACATAATGGAATTCTGTTCATCCATCAGAAAGAATAATATTGCCCCATTCTAAAGCTAAAATGAAATATTTAGAAATAATATTAAGTGAAATATAGCAGACCCAGAGAAACTTAGTTTGCATGACTTTCCTCTCTTGTGGTCGATAAGAATGTCTATAAATGTAAAGGTAAACACACTGGATGGTATGCAAGGAAGTACAAATTAATTATCTGAAGTGTCAGAGTCCATGGAGAGTGAAAATACTATAATTCTCTTAAAAGGCTAAGTCAAAGCCCAATAAAATAAATACCAGTAAATGTGTAGTGCAAGAGAGGATAGTGGGGAGCAATGAGAGAGGGGTAGGAAATTGAAGGGAAAAGGCAAGAATCTATTGTATACTTCCAAGAATTGAAATATACAAAGCGAGGAGTAGTGTCAAATGGGGTTGAAGATGTTGAAGTGGTAACAAAATTCCAAGTGCATTGTACACGTAAATTGCTTTGTTAAATTGCAAGAAATTCCATAACATAATATTGAGATACATAAGGATTGGAGTTGATTGGTTGATTGGTAGGGGTGGATGAGAGTTTTGAAAGGGGTGACATTGATCAAGATGCACTATATCTATACACTGTTTCGGTGAATGGCAACTCCTTTGTACAACCAAAGATAATAAAAATATTCAAAAAATTAATTATGATAGTTGAATAGAGAGTTGAACCTCAATTCAATTCCCATTTTAAAATATTTTTAACTCGGAGACTTGGAGAATAAAATTCAAATAATAAAACCCTATGAACCTTTTTTATCAGAATTTGTGAAATGTAAATCAAAACTTTGCTTTTTGTCAGCCATTGTGCTGTTAAAATATTTCAAAATAAGTAGCTTAAAAACATCAGAAGTGTATTATCCATATTATAGAAGCTTAAACATTGATTTTAAAAATGGTTATTCAAAGTAATTCTTTTCTTATGGGGGTCTACTTTCTGATTCATCATAATCTATTTACTGGACGTTCTCATGGCAGAGTAATTATATTGGGCTTCTTTCGTCAGGATCATTATTGCAGGGTCATCGCTGAAAGGTTGATTCTGATGTCACCAGACAAGAGAATAGAATTTTAACATGTGTATCTGGAAGGAGTTACATTGTCAAATACTTTGCTACTTTTGCTTTAACTCAGTGTGGTGTACATTTGGATATTATTTCACAGAAGACAATAACTCAAGGACAAGATTATATCATGTAAATTATGTGAATGATTCTTCTTACAATGGGAATAATTTTAGTGATGGCAAAGTGAAGTATGATTGTTTAGTGGCTCTTGAATCACATCATAGGTACCCATATTAACGTGGTACAGCTTTTCTAAGGCCCTTCTGATGTATTTGAACAATCTCCAATGAGTTAATTGCTTTCAGAAATGTTCATTTGTGCCAACAAATACAGATCTCCTTTCATTTAATTACTGTCCGCTATTAGGAACCCACAAAGACCAAAATCAGAGTATGCTAATTTGTCAGATAAAATACATAATAAAATTGTTACAATTAATATAGCATAAAGACTAATTTTAATAGCATTATAATTACTAATATTCACATTATATAATATATTGACATCCCTTGGTTAGCTCAATTTTTAGAATATTTATAACTAAATGTAAATTGTTTGCAAATAATCATTTGATGATGGATGGAAAATGAGAAAAAGATTTGCATACATATTTACTACAGATGCAAACAGATTCACCTAGTTATTTCTTAACCTTCATTTTTTGGTTTCATTCATGCATGGGGAATACGCAGAGAAATGAAAATTGCCAACTTGCATTTACTAAAGGGTTAATTACAAGTTTATGTTGGGCTAAATCGCACATTCTATAAATTAAAATTTTTTGTCTCTTCCTCCCTCCCTCCCTTCCTTCGTTTCTTTGTTCCTTCATTCCTTAATTCCTTCCTTCCTTCCTTCTTTTCTTCTTTCCTTCCTTACTCCTTCCCTCCATCCATACCCCTCTCTCTCTCTCTTCCTACCTTTCCTTTCCTTCTTTATTTCATTCTTTTTCTTCCTTTTACTCAGAATATTTCTTATGGCTATAGAAAAAATACCAACTGTTATACTCCAAGGTGTTATGAGTAATTATAAATATACTATATTAATATTAATTTTAATAACCTATGTTATATCTTAAGACAAATTGTAATAAAAACAACTTCACAAAATTTCTTGATATGTAACAAATATTACTTTCCATGATATTGCTTATTTTTTCAAACTAAAATAAGAATTTATACATAATATAGTGTGTGTGTTGTTCTTGTGATTTGAACTCCAGACCTATCCCTTGATTTTTTTCCTAGCAAGGACATTGCTCTAACATTTGAGCCACAACTTCACTTCTGTCTTTGTGTGTGTGTACGTGTGTTGTGATGTGTGTGTGTGATTAATTGAAATGCGACTCACAAACTCTTGGCAAGTCGGGCTTTTTAAATTTATTTTTATTTTTTATGTGAAAATACCATACAGAGGGGTTATATTTACATGGGCAAGGTAATGAGTACATTTCTTATCAAGCATTGTTGCCATCTCCTTTGTTTCCCCTTCCAAACCCTTCCCATCTACCCCCATTCTGCCCCTCACTCGGCCAAAGTTGTAAAGTTCGTTTTTCAACGTAACGACTTTTACGCCTCATAGTTGCAATGGGTCCACCTCTATCCTTATTTAAAGCATTTGTTTTTTCCCTTCCCCTCCACAAATTATACCAACATCAAATGCAATGAAAGCAGTGGGGGAGGGACCTGTCTGAAACAAGCAGTAAAGGTCAGATAAGTTGATGTTAGGTGAAATGGACCCCAAAATAATTATTCAAATGTTTTTTTTCTTGTAATTGTTTCTAACATATTTATAAGATGATTTCTTTGTTGTCAAGGCTGGCTAGGAACCACAGCTTCCTGGGTAGTGAGGATTACAAGCTCGAGATACCCATATTCAGCACTGATATAATACATGTAAGAATAAAATAAATTTCTTATTATTTGAATTCTGGAAGCTCAATTTAACAAATTAACATTTAGATATTTATTTAGTTATTGAATCTGAACCTGCAGTGTGAAAAAATGTTTTCATTTTTATGAAAAAATATATACTCAAAGATATAAATGATAGAATCTTTGCACAAATTGAAATACTCTAATATTCAAAAACGATGAAGGCATCGTTAATTAAATTTCTCATGTAAGTTAAAAGCAATAGGCTGTGTCAGGGTGAATGAAGTAATTTTTCATTAAATTAAATATTAGCTACTGTATTCACATGATTTTCTCTTCTTTTAAACCTAAACATTTTTGACATAAAATATAGATTCATTTTTTGAGTATATAAAAATCTTAATTACTGCTCATTTATTTCTGAGTTTTGAGTAACAAGACATTTCAGCAAAACACGGAATTTCATGTATTTTATGTCAATAGTGAATTTTAGAAATTGAATCAATCTCCATATGAGATAAAGCAAGATATTCCATGACTTATGCAATTATTCCTATAAACTTGGATATACTTTATTTTTGAATGGTAGGAAATCCATATTATTCCTATTCTATAGAATAATTAAGAAATAAATGATTGTGTTAGTATTTACTTTTTCTTCAACTAGAAAGAAATAACCTAACTGTAGATGACAAAAACTTGAATAGAAATGTCATAAAATTATGAAAAATTAAAGTCATTATGAATTAGATGAAATAGTCATTTTTGAAGGTCACAAAATGAAATCTCTGAAGCTTCTTTATCTTTTAAATAAAATGTATTTTCACTCAAAATATTTCTCCAACAATAGTATAACCAAACCATCTCCATGCCAAATAGCTTCTCTGATTAATTAAAGTAAATATTTAGGAACAGATATTATCACAATGTATAGAAATATCTACCCAACACTCTAGAAATTATATCTGAAATCATAAAAGATTGAGATTAATAATTAGATTTCAGTAAGTTGCCATAAAGAGGTGAATCCTTTCATGTGGGCATAGTTGTAGAGCTTTAGTCACTGAGAACTTGTGATCAAAGGTGTTAAGACCAAAGTCCTTTCCTCCACTTCCTTCGTTTTCTTCTCTGTCTCCTTCTCCTTCTTTTTTTCCTTCTCCCTCTCTCTCTTCCCTCCTCCTCCTTCTCCCTCTCCCAATCCTATTCCTCTTCTTCTTTACTTCCTGGCTTCCATGAATACACATATTCCAACACATATTCCTGATATGGGGTACTGTGCCACCACCAACCCAAGTCAATGAGGATAAGAAACATAATCTGAAATGTATAAAATCAGAAGTCAAGTTTAATCTTTCAGCCCTTTAAATAAATTTTATAAAGTATGTTTTCATATTAATAGGAGACTGTCACAGCATGCTCTCATTTATTATAGGGGATAAGATTTACTGGAAAAAAATCTAACCAACATCACCCTAAATGAAATGATTGATTAAATTAATATTATAATAGGACAATCTACTTTTAAATATCAGATATAGTTCAATACATGCCAAAAAAATAACCTCTATGATTTCATATAAAAGACAGCAGAATACAATCTGTTCCTCAAGGAAATTGACCTATAATTGGCACTATTGTCAATTTCATAAATAATGTAAGAAGACTATAGAACAAATTTCAAATCAAACTGGATGATATAACATTTACTTTGTCCCGTGTATACTATCTTTGTCTGGTTCCTAAAATGACTTGTGTTTTATCATATTTTTAATTAACTTTAACTAGTTGTGTGGGACTTGCTGTTTAACAAAGTAGTATATTAACAGTGTATAGTGAGTTCTTTTTGTTCCTTTTTCCTCTCCTGAGTTTTGAAATCTGGGTCTGGAGGCTGTCCTGAGTTCCTTTAGATGAATGCTGGAAGTCTATCACTTGAGGCACATCAGCACTTTCTGATTTTTCTGAGATTTAATTGGAGATAAGAATATCACAGACTTTCTTGCCTGGTCTGGCTTCAAACCTCAATTATCTACCTCCTGATTATCTAGGATTACAGCCATGAGCCGCTAGTGCCAGGCTTAATAAAATGCACCTTTTTTTGCCTAGTCCTGGGGGTTGAATTCATGCCTTGTCAATGTCCTTGAGCTTCTTTACCTCATGCTAGTACTCTATGACTTGTGTCATAGTGCCAATTCCTGCTTTTTTGTTTATGTAGTACTGAGAAATCAAACCCAGGGCTTCACACATGCAAGGCAAGTATCTACCACTAAGCCACATTCCAGGGCCAATAAAATGCATCTTGATGATCATTATACCTCGTCCTTCTCAATCCTATATCATAGCTCAACTTACATGAATTGGTAGTATTCACTGGCTCTTAATATCATATTTTCTTGATAATCTTATTAATCAACATACTAAAGATGTGCATTATAGAATTCTGGGATTTTACATTCTAAATTATCACTCAAATTCACCCACTACTATTCTAAAAAATTTCCTAAGGTTAATGCAAGTGCAATCTGTAATTCTTCGATAAAGTACAATGATTCTTAGGATGTTAAAGAGTTGGAGTAAGAACATCACCTTCAGTTCAGGAACATTTTATCATTACTACCCTCTCAACATACTCAAATATTTATTAATAGTCATTTCCTGTCATAATTTCAACCTACTCTCCCCTTGAGCAGCTATTATTTCATATTCTACCTCTACAGATGTGCCTATTTTAAAAACCTCATATAATTAGAAAATGTAGTCTATTTTATGCATTTCTCCCATGTAATATCACTGTTTCCAAAGTAAGTCCATGTAAGTTTTTCTAATGGATAGAGCATATTGTTTTGTATGCATGTGTATATTGGAATAACATCCTCAATGGGCATTTCAATGTTTTATTATATGTTATTATAAAGGGTTTTGCTATGGATATTCTTGTATATGTGTCTCATTGGACATATGTTGAAATCTATTTTGTATATAAAATTATAATTCAAAATGCTGGATTAAAGAGGCAATTCTATGTGTAATGTCTTAAAAGTTTCAAGTATGTTTAAGAAACTGACTATATCATTTTAAGTGCCAAGCACCAATGTATAAAGATTGCAATTTCTACATAATAGTTGTGCAGGGCTATCTTATTGTTTCTATTTCCACTAATCTCTATATGTATGCAATGTCTAGGTATGTTATGATCTTTCCATATGTTCCTTGATTGTTGTTATATTACTATAGAGATATGTATTTGGATTTTTGGATAACTTATTCAGAATGGTTAAATTATTTCATTGGCATTAATATGCTCTTAATATATTTCTGACCCAAGTCTATTTAAATAAATGTATATTTGTACACACTACATGTACATATGCATATATTCATGCTTATATGTGTATATATTCGAATACCTATATATGTATACATATATAAGAATATACAGATGTGTACATACATGTATATATAAATATACATACATTATTATTTTCATTTGTCTGTAAGTTATCGTTTTACTTTATTTGCCAAACATGCCCTTTATGGATTTTACTTTATTTTATTTTATGGTTAAGATGTTGTAAAGAGGAGCCAGGTGCTGGTGGCTCACACCTGTAATCCTAGGCACTCAGGAGGCTGACATCTGAGGATCATGGTTCAAAGCCAGCCTGTACAGGAAAAGTCCATGAGACTCTAATCTCCAATAAACCACCAGAAACCCGGAGGTGGTACTATGACTCAACTAGTAGAGCTCTAGCTTTGAGTTCAAGAGCTGAGGGACAGCGCCCAGGCCCAGGGTTCAAGGCCCAGAACCACCACCACAACCAACAAAAAGAAAACTCAAAGACTCAAAATGAAATAGTATTAAGCAGTCTTAAAGATAGGATCAAGTCTAACATTTTAGAATTAACTTAGATACCAGCAACCTTCGAGTCCAATGAGCCAGGAGCCCTCAGAATGTTGATTGAATTTCTTAGTTTATTTACACAATCATTATAAGTATGCATTTTCTCATCTATCTTTCATTGCACGGCAGAATGTGTGTTTATCCTTTATGTCATACTTGAATGCCAAAGCCTTTGGAAGATAGTTATTAATTGGTGTATATTAATTATATGAAGATATCTTATTGAAATATCTTACACTCTCACATATTGATGAAGGGCCGGATTAACCCGTTTCTGGCTTTCTCCATTCCCATTGCCCTTTATATTTCAACTGTTTTCTGTGAATTTCTTTGTGCTATCTTCACAAATTGTCAAAATGTATTAAAGTGCTATTTACTCACCGTCATTGAAAATTATACAATGCTGAATATAAAAGCAAAAATCTAAATAAATGGAGACATAATTTTTGTGGATTAGAGGATACAATTGAGAAAAGATATAAATTGTCTCTTCCTCTTTTTTGGTCATTCATGGGTCTTGAAATCTGGTCCTGGGAATTGTCCCTCGGCTCTTCAGTTCGAAGTGAATGCTCTACTCATTGAGCAACTGTGACACTTCTGCTTTTCTGGTGGTTTATTGGACATTAGAGTATTACGGACATTCCCATTCCAGCTAGATTTCAACCACAATCTTCGGATCTCAGCCTCCTATGTAGCTAGGATTAAATGCATGAGCCAACAGCGCTCAGTTTCACAGTTTTATTTATGTTTATGACAATTTCTAAAAACACCTGACTAGCACTCTTTGAGTCATTGATAAAGAAAAATAAACTGGAATATATTTCTCTGTCCAATATTAAAGCTATTAGTGTAAAATTGTTATAATTGTAGAGGAAAGATTATACAGCTCAATGGGTCTGTAGGGCACCAGATTAGATCCACATAAATATTATCAAGGAATATTAACTAAGGGGTAAAACCCAACAGTTGTGGGATGACGTTCAGTTAAATAATATGTGATAGGTTAGGCAGTATTTGGGAAAATTAAAAAGTGAACATTGAATTAAACATCACAATTTATTCAAATGTTAACTTCAAGCAGGATTAAAACGTGGCATATAAAACAAAAAGAGAGATTTAAATGTAAAGCAAAGATGTTTTGACAATTTTGAGATGAAGCAGTCTTAAATTTGGCATTAAAATTATAGGAAAAGAAAACGAAAGAGTTGGACTCAATAATAGTGTAAAACAATTTAGTCTATGAAAGCCCATATACAAGTAGTGAATAGAAGTTGGGAGCAGGCGGCGAATGTATCTCATCCTGGCTACTGGGTAGGCTGTGATTTGAGTATTGCTGTTTGAAGGGAGCCCACAAAATAAACTTCCTGATAATCTTATTTCTGATTAATCAGCAAAAAAGCCAGAAGTGAGACATGACTGAAATGGTAAATTGTTAAAAAATTGCAACAAATCTCAGGGACCCTGAGTTCAAATTCCAGGACCAAACAAGTTTGAATCAACTTGATATAATGTAACTGTTATAAATTTTAACAATTAAATCAATGAATATTACACATTCCCTCAGAAATATAATTGGAAACAAAAAACGTAATTGTTTTCTTACAACAAGTAATGGAACCATGAATTTCTTTCACTTTACAATTCATGTTTTATGTAACTTTAATTATCAGACTTCCAGGACCAAAGCTAAATATATTAATTGTATACCACAAGAAGCAAAGTGATTATAGTTAAGAATAGATATTTCATCCTAGCCAGAAGATAAGTTTTTGAGCATTCTCACTAAAAAGAAATGTTACATGCAGAAATTAATGGATATGATGTAGATTTATCATTACACAACATATAAATGAATGGGATTATCAATCAATATTTCATAGCTATGTAAAAAATAATTGTGTAGCTATGAGCCAGTGGCTCATGCTTGTAACCCTAGCTACTACGAAGGTTGAGAATTGAGACTAATGGTTCAAAGCCAGCCTAGTCAAGAAAGTCCGTGAGACTCTCATTTGCAATGAGCCACCAGAAAAGTGGCAGTGGCTCAAGTGGTAGAGCACTAGTCTTGAGCTGAAGAGCCGAGGGACAGTGTCCAGGCCCAGATTTCAAGCCCCACGACCAACAAAAATTTAAAATAAACAGTTACAAATAAACAAATATTTCACATAAATGTTAAAAAATATATTCTAGCAATTTTTAAATCCTTACTAGGTATACTAGTTTATATAAATATAGAGATTTGCTTTCTGGATTAGTTGTCATTGAATCAATTTGTAAATCCCATCTTTCTCACTCAATTCATACTTTCATATTTCTATACTTATATATCTTAAGTATAATTAAGTGATACATGAAAGGCAATACTGTTTTAGGATTCTCCCTTGGCTTTCTATAATTAACCCTCCTACCCTAAAATCAATATGCCCTCCAACATAGTCAGACGTTTCATCTCATTGGAGCAGAAAAGTATAAGCCATAATCATTGTTGGAACAAGTAACATTTCACATGTATTTCACTTAGTTTAAGAACCAAAACATTAAAATCATCTTAACAATGCCAGTGATAGCAAAATGTCTTCTGAGCTTTTCAGTCTTTAAGGAGAGGAAAATCTTTAATTATACGTCTATTTTTTTCTACCTAACATCTTATATCTTAGATAACCCTCTGTTCCTGATTAGAAGACCGGAACAAAGGCAATAATGAAAATAGCCGAGGGAAATACTTGAAAACTATTAAAAAAGCAATTACAGACACTCCTGTTTTCATCAATTTCAATGAGAATGTATGTTAAAGTATCACTTTTTCTTGCATTTAAAGAGCAATAATTAAACTTTAATTAGCAGTGAAGACAGGTTTACTTTGAACAATTCAACACAAGCATTATAGATTTATCTTGTTTTTTATGCAGTTGCCAAAATAATAGAGAGCAACACCAAAAGGCAGGAAAACACCTAAGTCAAAGCAGTAAACTTTTTCTATAAAATAATTTTGAGGGTCTGACGCTTTCAAAAACAGTCTTGCAAAGAGGAACGTGTATTTGCTTTGGTATGAACAATAAAAATATAAAATTCCTCTATTAATTTTATCATATTTTGACTAGCACTTCTCGTGTTGGAGAAGAGTAAAGTTATGAAAAAGTTCAAGATTATTGGACTATTCCCCAATATCATTTTTATTTATCAGCTATAGCTATGGAAGTAACCTTGTTTACTCTTAATATCATTCTTTTTACATTTAGAAGCATTGATGTTTCTGGGTTATAAGCTGCAAACACTTGAGTATTAATAAAGGGTCATTTCCTAAGAGTGGAAAGACGCTGTGTAAACAAACAAAAAATATCAAAGACTTAGAATAGTGGAAACTATTTTCTAGCTATATCACAATCTGTAGCTGTAGATTTTGTTTCCAATTGTTCCAGGGGAACCATTTTTATTATCTTCTTTTTCACCATCTAGTGATCCTATAACATCCTATAACATCCTGGGATGGCTGGACATTTACTGGATTCTCTAATTGCTATTGAAAAGTTAGGAAGGATAGAAAATTGAGTTTTTGTATCTGTCTTACCTTATTTTTTATTACTTTAGAAACTGTAACTCAAAATGACATAAATTATCTTTATAATATTAGGAGACAGATTTCATTTCCATATTCTTACCCTAGCCATCAAAATAATTTTTGCATTTAGCGATCCCCAAATGTGAAAATAAAGATAGGACACCTCTTATTTAAATATTATTTAGAATTTCAAGACTTCTTTAATTAAGGCCTGTAAGTAGTATGCAAAGCCAGTGGCAACATTTTCTTATTCTCAAAAACTAGGAATTGTGGTGTCCCTGTAGTTGCATCAAGAAAAAGCTGTAGTTGAATTAGTTTACCAAATTTAATCTGCTATAAAATATTTCTTTTTTATAAATTTAATTTTATTTTCCTTGTGAACATACTGTACAGAGGGGATACAATTACATGGGCAGGATAATGCATACATTTCTTACCAAGCATTGCACCCTCCTCCTTTGGTTTACCCTTCACATCCCTTCCCAGCCCCCCCCACCCCCCCAATCCCAATCCTTCTCCATCCCCCCTACGCCCCCCCCCTGCACCGACGTTGTAAAGCTCGTTTTGGACATGAAAACTTGTACTTCTCATTGTTGCAACAGGTCCACCTGTATCCTTAAACAACTGGTTTTTCCCCATCTCCTCCACAAGTTATATTGACATCAAATATAGTGAAAGCATGGGTTATACTGTGGGGGAGGGACATAAAGCAACAAAGAGATAATCTAATAAATGCGATAGAAACACATGCATGAAAGAAAAAACATTAAAATACATATCTAAGGGTCCATTTTCCTGACCTCACATTATCTGAACTTTTCCGCTTGACTCATACATATACAAGATATTGCAAATAAGGGAAACCATGGGACCTATGTTTCTTTGGGCCTGGCTTACTTCACTTAATATAATTTTTTCCAAGTTTTTCCATTTCCGAACAAATGGGGCAATTTCATTCTTTCTGATGGAGGCATAGAATTCCATTGTGTATATATACCACATTTTCTTGATCCAATCATCTGCTGAGGGACATATGGGTTGGTTCCATATCTTAGCTATGGTAAATAATGCTGAAATAAACATTGTTGTGCTGGTAGCTTTAGTGTGGTCTTGTTTGTAAACATTTGGGTAAATGCCCAAAAGTGATAATGCTGGGTCATAGGGGAGATCTATGTGAAGTCTTTTGAGGAACCTCCATACTGGTTTCCAAAGTGGTTGAACAAGTTTACATTCCCACCAACAATGAAGTAAGGTTCCTTTCTGTCCACATCCCCTCTAGCATCTGTTGTTGTTAGAGTTCTTGATTTTTGCTGTTCTACCTGGGGTGAGGTGATTTCTCAATGTTGTTTTGATTTGCATTTCTTTTATGGCTAGGGATGTTGAACATTTCTTCATGTGTCTATTGGCCATCCTTCTTTCTTCTTCAGAGAAGTTTCTCTTTAAGTCTTTCGCCCACTTATTTATTGGGCAGTTGTTTTTTTGAGGATTTGTGGTTGGGGGTTTTAATTTTTGAGGTCCAAGTATATTTTAGATATGAGACCCTTGTCCGTTGTTTGGCTAGTAAAGACCTTCTCCAAATCGGTGGGCTTTCTATTGATCTTGCTAGCTATGTCATTTGCCCTGCAAAAGCTCTGCAACTTTATGCAATCCCATTTGTCCAACCTTTCTTTGATTTGTTGTGTTTCTGCGTCTCTATTCAAAAAATTTCGGCCTGAGCCAAGGAGACCTAGGGTTTCTCCTATTCCATCCTGTAGTGTTTTCAGAGTGTCTGCTTTGACTTCAATGTCTTTGATCCATTTGGAGTTGATTCTGTGGCAGGGTGATATATAAGTATCTAGCTTTAGTTTTCTACATGTAGTTAACCAATTTTGCCATCACCATTTACTGAAGAGTCTGTCTTTCTTCCATTCTATGGTATTAGCTCCCTTATCGAAGACTAGATGGCTATAGGTCTGTAGGTTCATTTCTGGGTTTTCAATTCTATTCCACTGGTCCTGAGGTCGTTCTTACGCCAATACCAAGCTGATTTGATTACTGTGGATTTATAGTAGAGTTTGAAATATGGTATTGATATTCCTCCAGCAGTGTTCTTTCCGTTGAGGAGCGTTTTTGCTACTCGGGGTCTTTTATTGTTCCATATGAATTTTTGGATTGCCTCTTCTATTTCCTTGAAGAATGAGGTTGGAATTTTGATAGGTATTGCGTTGAATTTGTAGATAGCCTTGGGAGTGGAGTCTATGGGATTCTTTAAATACAAGATCATGTCATCTGCAAAGAGGCAGAGTTTTATTTCTTCTTTCCCTATTTGGATCCCCTTTATGTCTGCATCTTGACTTATTGCTGTAGCTAGGCATTCTAATACTAGATTGAAGACGATTGGAGAGAGTGGGCATCCTTGTCTTCTTCCTGAGTTATGAGGAAATGGCTATAGTTTTTCACAACTGAGTATAATGCTGGCTGTAGGTTTGTCATATATGGCCTTAATTGTATTGAGGAATCTTCCATGAATTCCTAATTTTTCCAAAACCTTCATCATGAAGGGGTGTTGGATCTTGTCGAATGCTTTTTCTGCATCTATTGAGATAACCATGTGGTTCTTATTCTTGCTCCTGTTGATGTGATGAATAATATTAATTGATTTGCGTATATTGAACCAGCTTTGCATCCCTGAAATGAATCTTGTTTGATCGTGGATGTATGATTTTTTGGATGAATTGTTGAAGTCTATTGGCCAAAATTTGGTTGAGAAGTTTTGCATCAATATTCATCAAAGAAATGGGTCTATATTTCTCTTTTTTTGATGAGTCCCTGCCTGGTTTTGGGATGAGGGTTATGATGGCTTCATAGAATGTGTTTGGTAGTGAGCTTTCGCTGTCAATTTCATTGAAGAGTTGGAGGAGTATTGGTGTGAGCTCTTCTTTGAAGGCCTTGTAAAATTCCGCTGTAAAACCATCTGGTCCTGGACTTTTCTTAGCTGGGTGGTCTCTTATTGCTGTTTCTATTTCAGTGCTTGATATGTGCCTGTTAAGATAGTTTAACTCATCTTGGTTTAGTTTTGGCATGTCAATATTTGCTAGGAAAACGTCCATTTCTGTCAAGTTGTTGAACTTATTAGCATAAAGTTTTGAGAAGTATTCCCTTATAATGTTCTGAATCTTGGTTGTTTCCGTGGTGATGTTTCCATTCTCATCTCTGAGTTTATTAACTTGGGTGTGTTCTCTTCTTTTTCTGATAAGATTTGCTAAGGGTCTGTCAATTTTGTTAATTTTTTTGAAGAACCAAGTCTTTGTTTTGTTGATTTTTTTGTATAGTTTTTTTGGATTCCAATTCATTTAATTCTGATTTAATTTTGATTATTTCTTTCTGTCTACTGGATTGGGGTTTATCTTGCTGCTCTTTTTCAAGGAGGTTTGGATGTGTCATTAAATTGTTAGTTTCAGATCTCTCCAATTTGTTGATGTAGGAGCTCAGAGCGATAAACTTGCCTCTGAATACTGCTTTTGCTGTGTCCCAGAGGAGCTGTTAATTTGTGTGTTCATTTTTCTTGAATAGCATGAACATTTGAATTTCCTTTCTAATCTCTTCCATGTCCCACTCATGATTCAGCAGTGTGTTGTTCAGCCTCCATGTGGTGCCGGACTTTCTTTGGTGGCTTTTGGTGTTGAGTTCTAATCTTATTCCCTTATGGTCAGAGAGAATGCAAGGTATAACTTCAATGTTTCTGAATTTAGATAAGTTTGCTTTGTGGCCTAAAATGTGGTCTATTTTAGAAAATGTTCCATGTGCTGCTGAGAAAAACGTGTATTCTGATGCTGCTGAGTGAAATGTTCGGTAAATGTCTGTTAAGTCTAGTTGATCTATGCAGCTGTTTTGATCTGCGTTTTCTCTGTTGAGTTTTTGCCGTGTTGATCTATGTAGTGGGGAGAGTGGTGTGTTAAAATCTCCAATAATTAATGCCCTTGGATCTATGTGGGATTTAAGGGAAAGTAGTGTTTCTTTGATAAATTTGGGTGCTCCATTGTTTGGTGAATAGATATTTAGAATTGTAATATCCTCCTGAAGAGAGATCCTTTAATTAGTATATAGCGACCTTCTTTATATCTTCTCACGAATTTTAATTTGATGTCTATTTTATCTGTTATTAGGAATGCAATTCCCACCTGTTTATGGGGGCCGTTTGCTTGGTAGATTTTGTTCCAGCCTTTAACCTTGAAAATGTGTTTGTTTTTACGGGCAAGATGTGACTCCTGCAGGCAGCAGATAGAAGAGTCTTGTTTTTTAATCCAACTAGACAGTCTATGTAGCTTAATTGGAGAGTTCAGTCCGTTAACGTTAAGAGATAGCACTTAGAGGTATTTGGGAGTTCCTGCCATTCTATCCACCTTCTGGGGGGGCTGCAAAAACTGGGTTCTTCCTATGGTTCTTGGATTCTCAGTTTGGGTGCAGTTTCTTGGCCTTTGTTGTGGTCTTGTTGGTTTTCTATTTGTAGGACATCTTTAAGAATCTTTTGTAGGGCTGGTTTGGTGGAGATGTATTGTTTCAATTTTTCTTTACCATGGAAGGTTTTTATTTGGCCTTCAGTTATGAAGGAGAGTTTAGCTGGGTACAGTATTCTTGGTTGATAGTTGTTTGTTTTTAGGGCATGGCATACATCATTCCAGGCTCTTCTTGCTAAGATTGTCTCTGCTGAGAACTCTGAGGTGATTCTAATTTGTTTCCCTTTATAGGTGATTAATCTTTTCTCCTTGACAGCTTTAAGGATCTTTTCCTTGGTCTGAGCTGATCCTGTGTATTATAATGTTACGGTGGGATGTCCTATTCTGGTCTGGTCTATTTTCTTATTCTCATTCTTATTCTTATTCAACATTTTCTTATTCTCAAAAACTAGGATTTGTGGTGTCCCTGTCGTTGCATCAGGAAAAAGCTGTAGTTGAATTAGTTTACCAATCTTAATCTGCTGTAAAATATTTCTACACGTTAGTTGGCTTGAATAATCCGTATTTATCATTTTGCAGTTCTAAAGGACAGAAATTTAAAAGAAGTCTCACTAGATTAAAATCGAGCCACCTACAGAGCTAAAATATTTTTCAAATGATTCTAGTGGAAAAAGTATTTACTTGCTGTTCTGCTTTCCAGACATTCAGAATCGGGGTTGTTGTTTTTTTCTTTATTTTCTCATGTAGCATCTTTACATGTCTCTGATGGTTCTAACCTCATCATGTCCTTTCGAACTACACCTGGGACTTTAAAATACCCATTTGAAAATATTTCCCCCATCTGATAATTCTTCATATTTGTGTTCCTTGTGTTATGAAAGGTGATTATTTTACAAACATATACATATAATGTTAATGTACATTTGAGGTATTAGTTATTTGGGGAAGACAGATATTATGGAAAGGTATTTTGCTATGTAAAACGAGTATTTAGCATTCTTTCTATTTTGAATTGTTATCCTTTCATTAATTTTGAACAACATATTTCTTCTATGAAATATAACTTTAAAAAATTAGTGCCTGAAAGCAATTAATCCTCATTAAAACATTGTCACGTACTAGAAATCCTAAATGTCAGAGAGCAGCACCTGAAGTAGTTGTGGCACTATCACTTTTTGTATATTCCGCTTACAATGTTATCTTTTCAAGAGCATTTCATTGTTATTATTTTGCAATTATGGTTAATATTTATTTGACTGCTATTTTTAAAGAATGTATTACCAATTACTGGTTCTCTTTTTCTAACTTTTTTGGGTCTATTCTATTTCTGAAAGAAACACAGCCATTTGAATTACATGAACTGGTTATTGAAGTTGAATCAGCGTGAAGAGGAAAAGAAGAAAAAATATGTCTCTGTGGGTATGTCCAAGTAAAAATGTATCTACAAGCTATTTATCTTAAAATCATCTATTTTTCATTATGTTTACATTCTGATAAAATTTAGCCTCTCAACTCACACCATGTTAATGAATTCTTATTTCATGCCTCCCAAAAGCAAACAACAAATTACTATTTATTTTAAAATTATTTTTAATTTTTTTAAAATTATCATTTATTTTTAATACTATATTTTTAAAAAGCTAGCCAAGGCAAATGGTGAACTAGATATTTAGAGTCATGTTCAAAGTCTATGGTGAAATCCAGAAAGGGAAAAAATCATGTTTTTATTCTTCCTTGAGCCACTCTGATTTACTTCATCTATTTCTGAAAGAATAAAATTCTGGCTTTGAAGCCTTTTGTTTCATATCCACAATATGTCATTCTTTCTTTATTAATAGGAGAATTTGGAGAAAAGATGAGAATCCACACTAGAAAAAGGAGAAGAGGAAAAGAGAAGGAGAAATCTAGATTTTTTTCTTCCTCCTCTCAATCACAAGGTCTGGATAATGATTGTGGATATTAGATACAGTGGTCTAGAGTGATTAAACAAATCTATAGAAATAGATAATCCCTATGGTAAATAATGCTGGAATAAACATAGTTGTGCTTCCCAGTATCTTCCCAGATGCCCCTCAGTAGATGAATGGATCAAGAAAATGTGGAATATATACAAAATGGAATTCTATGCCTACATCAGAAAGAATGACATTGCCTCATTTGTTAGGAAATGGAAAGACTTGCAAAAAATTATATTAAGTGAAGTAAGCCAAGCCCAAAGAAACATAGGTCCCATGGTTTCCCTTATTTGCAATATCTAGTATATGTATGAGTCAAGCAGAAAAGGTTAGATAAGGTGATGTTAGGAAAATGAACCCTAAGATATGTATTTAAATGTTTTTTTCTTTCATGCATTTGTTTCTAACCCATTTATAAGATTATTTCTTTGTTGCTTTGTATGTCCCTCCCCCCACAGTATAACTCCTGCTTTCACTGTATTTGATGTCAGTATAATTTGTGGAGGTGAATGGGAAAAACAAGTCGTTTAAATAAGGATAAAGGTGGACCCGTTGCAACAATGAGAAGTACAAGTTGTCATGTTGAAAACGAACTTTACAACTTTGGTGGGGGTGGGGGGAGGCTGGGAAGGGATGGGAAGGGGAAACAAAGGAGTAAGCTACAATGCTTGATAAGAAATGTACTCCTTATCTTGCCCATGTAATTGTAACCCCTCTGTACAGTATTTTCACAATAAAAAATAAAAAAATAAATAGATAATCCCACAATTGATCACATGGAGAATGTTTATTTATAAAAAAAATGTACTATCTTCCAATAGGAAATGTTATCAATTTGTTTAGTTCTTGTTTAGGATTTGTTAAATTGTGGTGTGCTATAATCAACTATCATAAAGGTATAAAAGCATGGTAAGAAACTAGAATCTTAATATCATATTCTAATATTAGCTTAGTTATGCATGTTTTATATGTATGAGGCTGTATTTGAGTTTTACCTCAATTTCACATGCTATACTCTTTCAAGATATAAGTTGAAAGAAGACTCTCTCTGGAAATATGCTATTTTTATAGCTAAGTGGTAAAAAGACACAGATAATGATATAGAAATCTTCCCCAGAAATAACCTTTCACCACTTCTGGAAAACTTTTGTAAGATGAAGTAAGTCACATGACCCATCTTGACACTGCAGAGTAGAGGTAAATATCACTAGAGGAAGCTGATTCAGAACATCGAGTAGTATGCCAAGATATGCAACAATTGAGATAAAGAGGAAAAAAAGAGAACCATAATACAATCAATTATACTTGCCATCACATGACTCTGCAGGAAGGATGCTATTACGTTCCTTATTTTCTAAAACTACCGAGACCTTCAAATCATGTCTTTTATGTTTGGATGTTACAGAAATTAGAGAACATTTTGATACTGAGACAACATAAAATCTCAAAGAAAGTTGGAGTAATCATTTCAATACTACCTTTTGTTCTCCAAGAAAAGAAACCATTTTATAGACAATAATTTATAATGTCTTACCTAGTATCTTATTTTTCCAGAAATGGATTTTGTTATTATATGTGACTATCCACCAGAATAAATGTCTGCATTTATCTGCATCTTGTGCAAACAGCAAGTCAATTAGATGTAAGTGGGAGTTCATCAGTAGCACTTTTTAAAAATGCAAAAAATGTGGACAGGGAGCCAATATACCTATTTTTCCACCATCACCTACTACATCCTCCTCCTTCCTTCCTAAGAAACACACCCAATCAATAAAAAGGCGTAGGTATTTGGTTCTTGACCTGGAAAGTGGAATCAGAATATTATGGATGTCGGGATGACAGTTAATAGTATTTTACATAATAATGTCACATACAACAGACCTAAGAGTCCTGTAGGTCTTAACACTACTTCCTTAGTGATGTGATACGAATGTCAGCCTTAATGGACTTAGTATTGTTTTCCACTCCCTTTTCTACCACCTGACCTAAATTGTAATACATATTAACGGAATGAAAAAGTAATGCCATCTTAAGAATTTCCCATTGCAACAAGACATTATGTCAAATAAAGAACTTTACAACTTTGCCGGTGGATGGGGGGGATCGGTGGGCAGGGATGGTAAGGGGAAACAAAGGAGCAAGCAAAAATGCTTGAAAAGAAATGTACTCATTACCTTGCTCATGTAATTATAACCCCTCTGTACTGTATTTTCACACACCAAAAACTTATTAACATAAAAAAAGTCATTTAGGGCTCTGGGAATGTGTTTCCATGGAACAGTTATTGCTTAGCATGCATGAAACCCTGGGTTCAATTACTCAGTATGACATAAACAGAAAAAGAAACACTGGAAGTTGTGTTTTTCCTCAAGTGGTAGAGTACTAGCCTTGATCAAAAAAAAAAAAAAAAAAAAAAAAAAGAAGCTCAGGAACAGTTCCCTGGCCCTGAGTTCAAGCCCCAGGACTGGCAAAAGAGTCATTTAGCTAGGAAATGCAAAATAAACAACCCATACTTGGAATATATAATTGCTCCTTCCAACTCATACCTATCAATAGTCATTAATTCATGCACTTTACCTATATTAGAATACTGTGTTGAACAAAAAAAAACGTTTAGTTAATATGTCAGGGCAATTAATACCAGGAATGTGCTTAGATATGAATGAAGATTAATTCTGGAAATTCAGATTCCAGGCTCTTGAGTGGCCATTGCTAATCACAATCAGAAGGGTAGTATAAGTGAGATTTTGAAATCTTTTTGCTAAATTATGGCACCAAAAAGAGAGAGGTTAATTAATAGTTTTGACAGAAGGAATAACTCCAGATGGAAGGAATAAATAATAATAACTAAATTATACCATAAACTGTTCTAAAGAACCATTTTTGGTTATTGAAGAACAATTATCAACTAGGCTTATTCCTCATTGCCTTTAGCATTCTAATAACTTAGGCTAGTTCGTAATCTCTGGGGGATAAGTTGTATATCCTTCTATACTGCTCTTTCATACCTGATCTCCTTTGCTTTCTACAAATCTGTCTTTCTCTATTTCTCTTTGAACAATTTCTGATACTAATTCCACATACCAGACAACAGAGGATGCTAATGTAAGAGTACCATAGCTCATGAGTCATTAATGTAAGAACATGGAAAAGGAGGACATATTTATTGCTAGCTCCATTTTGTTGAAAAGCTGCAATGTCACACCATTTGATTCAAATTTCCATTCTTTGTCAAAATACTGTCATTATGTGCACATAAATGCAAATATGAGCTGGGTGCCGGTGACTCACACTTGTAATACTAGCTACTCAGGAGGTTGAAACCAGAGGATTGTGGTTCAAAGCCAGCCTTGTCAGGAAAATCCATGAGAATCTTATCTTCAATTACCACAAGAAATTCAGAAGTGATGCTGTAGCTAAAGTGGTAGAGCACTCAACTTGAAGGGCTGAGGGACAGCGCCCAGGATCAGAGTTCAAGCCCCACGACCAACAGAAAAAGTTTCTCAAAAGGAACGACAAAGTCAGGAGTAATCTTCCCAGGCAGAGAACATAATTCCAAAATAATTCAGTGCACCTACTTTTGCTGAGTTGTTATGGTTTCTTTGTTGAACATATTCTCTTCTTTTAAAAAATTGTCAAATACTAGCTTTATAATAAACTTCATCTAACATGTCTTGGTTCAAAAAAGAAGTCCATACAGTTGATGTCACTTGGATTTATTACAATCTCAAGCCAACAGGCAGGAGAGTCTGTCAAACTCTTTTTTTTGGGGGGGAGGTCCGGTCGTGGAGTCTGAACTCTGGGCCTGGGCACTATCCTTCAGCTCTTCAGCTCAAGGCTAGTTCTCTACCACCTGAGTCACAGCGACACTTCCGGGTTTTTTTTTTTTTGCTTATGTGGTGCTGAGGAATCGAACTCAGGGCCTCAGACATGCAAAGCAAGCGCTCTACCACTGAGCCACCTTCCCAGCCCTCAAACTCTTATCTGTAATCAAACACCAAAAAAGCCAGAAGTGAAGTTTTGGCTCAAGCAGTAGAGTACTAGCTATGGTGGCAGGAGGGCAGGAAAGACAACTGTTCAGGGACAGGGTCCAGACTCTGAGGTCAAGCCCCAGAACCAGCACAAACTAAACACACAAGCAAGCAAAAAAAACCCCACATATTTCTTTGGGACCATCCTTAAAGCACTGGTTTGAAAAGAGGCTCCTTTTGCTGATCATACTCACTGGATCTTGCTTTTTGGAATCCTTATTGCTATGGTGAACTCAGGACCAGATTAAAGGAATGGATAACTGGCTCCCGCAAGAAGACAATCATGTCAGGATTGAAATATCAAGGCATAAGGTACCTTTAAACCTACATGTCTTTGTTTCTTTGCAGTAGAACACTTTTAAAACAACGTTATTTCCTTTTATCTTTGTTGGCCTTCAAATGGCATATTGTTTCCTTTTGTAATACTCTCAACTAGAAATTTACAGACAAGATTTATGTGAGTAAAGAACACACTCAACTAGAAATTTACAGACAAGTTTTATGTGAGTAAAGAACACACTCGAAAAAGTCAGGGACAGAGTTTCCTTCAAGCTTTGAAATTTTTTTTCTTTTACAGTAAAACGAGAGTACAAATAAGTTGAACTTGTCATTTCTCTATGTTCAATTCATCTCTTGGAATCAGTTTCCACTTCCAGTAACAGTTCCTTCCAATTACTTCAAGTAACTATCTATGGTGCTGCTCCAGATAAAATGAACGTTTTGTAGCTTCATTGAAATAGCACAAGAACATCTTTGTACATGAGGTAACATGTGTTTCAGAAACAACTGTGTCATGAGAAAATACAGAATTTAAATCGCTTATAAAACATTATACATGTACATATGGCCATATAAAATGATGTTAAATGAAATGGACTCCAAGATAGGACACAACATGATTTATCTTTATTGTTACCTCACAGGTACTATGTGATTTTTTTGTTTCTCTTCTATTTTCTACCTCCACGGTATAACCCCTGTTTTCACTGTATTTGATGTCGGTGATCTGCACCTTGCATATACCTTTTTCTAATGTGAGGAGGGGAAGGGAAATAACAAAATGCTGAAACAATGATACAGTATAACCCATTATAACAGTGAGTTCTACAAGACTCTATGTAGAAAATGAACTTTACAACTTGGGGAGAGGAGAGGGAATTTGGGGCGGCAAGGAGGAAAGGGAAAGCAGGGGAAAAACAAAAGAAGAGGTAACAATGCTTGATAGATTATGTACTAATTAACTTAGTTATATAAATCTAACCCCTCTGTACAACATTTTTCCAATAAAAATCATGAAAAAAACCATTATCCTGGAGTACATTAAGTTCAAATTTCCTAAGTGCTCTATAAATTAAGACCAATTTTAAGTGAGAAGGTTCTCAGAAATATTTGTGTGTGTTATGCATAATTTAATAATTGTACATAAGTTAACAGTAGGAGAAACAATATGAATAATAGGAGAAAAAGAAATTCTGTGTTTAATATGGTTGCTCAATACAGTTAGAAGACTGCAAATAAGACAAATTTGAAACAATAAAGCCAAGACCAGTATGTAGATCTATGGGAGTGATATAGAGAAAGCATTACTACTAAGTGGAACATGAAGGATGAGGCCACTCTGTTTCTTCTACTAGCTCTAAATCATGGCAACTAATAATGCAAATTTGTAAAAAGTAGAATGGAAAAATAATTCTCCTTTCAAAGCAAGTCAGATATAAGAGCATGGACTTAACTGGAAAAATGTCATGTTGAGAGAGTAGGAATTATACTAGCAATGAACTGGTGGCTAAGTTCACATATATTTTTATTTCTTTACTTTACTTTTCTTTTTTCTTTGGTATTTGTGGGGCTTGAAGTCTGGGCCTAGGCACTCTTCCTCTACTCTTCAGCTTAAGGCTAGCAGTCTACCACTTGATCCACAGGGTCACTTCCAGTTTTCTGGTTGTTAATTAGAGATAAGTGCTTCATAAACTTTCCTACTTGTGCTGGATTTCAACTGCAATCCTCAGATCTCAGCCTCCTAAGTAGCTAGGATTATAGGTGTGAGCCACTGTCACCCGGTTTAAGATCACATTTCTACTAGTGTACACTCAATATATGCAATGTGTATGTTCATCTATCTTTATATGAATTCTTAAGTTAAAAATTCAGGCTACAAGTTAGACTTTACACTCACAAAACTGTTTCAAGTTTAAAAGTTGATACTCCTGGAAAGATAAAACCTAAGAATGTAAAGGATTCTGGGAAATTCAGTTTGCATCCAGCCTGGGAAAAAATAGTATTTGTGACAATTTCTATAATTAAACAGCCTAAACCTGCATTGTAAGAATGGCTGAAGTGATGGAATACTAGGTATGAGCAAGACTGCTGAATAAGAGCTTGAGGTTTTGACATACATACATGCAAGCATGCACATACACAAAGGCATTTATATATGTAAACACACATATGAAACAACACTCAGAATGTGTAGAAAAAGTTAGAAAATAATAGAAAATATGTCCTAATACTACAAAAAGTGATAATTTTTAATATTAGAAAGTCCTCAAGTGAACTTTCCCAAAAAAGCTTGAGAACATTACAAAGGTAGGGACCAGAGATATTAAGAAAGTCAAGAAATCATTATTAAAGTGATCAGATCCATGGAAGAATGAATCAGAGAACCCTGCAGGTGCATCTGAAAATGTTCATATCCTGTGTCAAATGTTAGAACATCTTTGAAAATTGTACATAAACAGTCAAAGCAGTCAGTCTAGTAGATAAGATCATTGGAGAAGTTCAGAATTGATAGCCTGTTTCTAGATTAAATAAACCAACAAACAATGGCAGGGCAATGTGATACAAGCCTGGAATTCTAGCACTCAGACTAAGATAGGAGATTAGAGAGTGGAATTACATAGCGATACCTTCCCTGGACAAGGTAGTATAATTTGTCTCAATAAAACAAGCCAAACAACAAGAAAGGAATACCCAGTTGGAGGTTTGGGCTAATTTTTTCACTATGTTTTGATAAGTCAAGTTTCCTAGTGAAATGCAACTCATATATCATCCTCACTTCTGTTTTACATGCTCTCTTCATTACAGAACATTGCTAGATACAAAATAGCTCATGATTCCCAATCGAAAATTTGAAAAAGTAAGCACCATTCTGTTGGATTCTAATGAAATGATGAAGGATTACAAAAGCTTAAGCCTGGAGAAATAGCAAAGTTCATCTAATGTAGGACTTTGGAGACCTGCCTAAATTAGAATTTAGATTTGAAATAAATGCTTTTCATTTGTAATTTCATATTCTCTAGGATACTACAAAATGTTTTCAAGTAGAAGATTTAATTTAGAAATTCACAAATGATTCTTGCATTCTAATTGCCTAGAATATTCTTTCAAGTGAGGTATAATTAGAAATTAGTTAATACATAATTCCAACAGTTCATGTATAACATGATAATCTGAATAATCTAGACAAAGTTGCCAACAAAGGGATGCTATTAATATATAAATTTAGAAAAAGATCAATTTTTTGAGGCTTTGGTGGAACATTGTATGAAGAGAGTAATTGTATGACATCTTTTTTCTTCTACCTATACATAACACAGGAAGAAATTTCCTTACGTACCTCTTAATTACTCATACAATGAGGAAAAAAAGCTAGGTTTAATGCTTGTTTATATTTTGTTTTTGTTGTTTAGTTTATGCTAGGGCTTGACATCTAGGTCTGGGCACTGTCCCTGAGCCTGTTTTTGCTCATGGCTACTGCTCTACCAATTGAACCTCAGTGCCACTTGTGTCTGGCTATTCCTTATGAGTTTATTGTAAATAAGAATATAAGGAACCTTGCTACCTGGGTGGGTTTGATCCATAATCTTCAGATCTTAATATTCAGATATTCTGATCTCCTGAATATCTATGATAGATAAAAATAATACATAATAAAATTAATATATAATAATAATATAAATACTATTTGCAAGTGTTCTGATCTCAAAAATACCACTGGAGGGAAAATGATGCAGAAAACTTTAGTGTAGTGTTCTTTGCACAATTGGGAGGGCATCACAGCAGAAGTGTAGAATTTTTTTCACAATAGTGATAAGCTAGTCATGATGTGAATTTAGGCAATTTTAAGGTGCACCTTACATAAGTTGCAACTGTTGGGCTAGGATAAAAACTTGGGATTGATTGTCATAGAAATAATAGCTTATTTTGTGAACAAACATTTACTCTTCAGGAATTAATTATTATAGATAGGTCATAGTTTTATCTTCAACCAGAATGTGGTTATTTTTTCTATTCATTTTTAGATATGTAACATCACATTGGAAATTTCATCTATTGCAGAATTAATTAAAATGCTAACAGATACTGTTTTAAATGTCTCTGGCATGGCATGATCAGAATTTGAAAATGATTAGTTAGTAGTCATCTGAATTTTGAAGAATACATATATTCTGTTGTCGTAACAATTATTCAGTTTTAAAAGTTAGGAGTTTCCGTAGAATTAAACTTTTCTGTTTTAATATGAGGTAATGGTTTTTTCAACATAAAGGCAAATACATTGTGAAGATATTGTATAGTTTGATAACATTCAAGTTGATGACCCTCTGATAAAGAAATGGGGAATAGAATGGTATTTACTATACCAATACAGTGAAATTATATTTTATGTAAGTTATTTTTTAATTTAATTTTATTGTCAAGGTGATATATAGAAGGGGTTGCCGTAATTGTAAGATGGTGAATACATAACATGTAGAACTTTTTATATACTACCTCACTTTTCTAACAGTTTCTCTTCACCCGAATACCCTTCACAAGTTGTAATGTAAATTGTTGTCTTGTGAGCATTGCTGTTACATTGGTTTATACTTTGTCCTTTGTCACGCCATGTCGTTGTTCCTCTTCCCTTCCCTAATTAAGATAAATAAATATATATATATATATATATATATATATATATATATATATATATATATATATATATACAATAACACATGATACTGAAATCAAATACAGCAGGGGACAAACCATAGGGGAAAACACAAAAGAAAAAAGAATCACAGAGTACATTAAAAACAACAACCACGAAGAAAACCTTTGTTTCCATATGTAGGAGTTCATTTTGTTCATCATCATCTTATACATAGCTACTGAGCCATTCTGCTCATCTGCTAGGACTATCCTAGATTTTTCCTACTTGTTGCAAATTACGGAAATCATGGAATCTCTTTCTTTGTGTCTTGTTTATTTTACTTAGTAGTATTTTTCCATTTCCATATGAACTGTAAGCATAGAATTCCACATTGGATATATTTATCACATTTTGTCAATTCGTTCATCTCCTGAGAGGCATATTGATGTAAAACATGATTGCATGTAAGTATCATTTAGGGTCATTCAAAATTGACAGATGCCACCTCCCTAGATATTCAAAAATCATGATTTTTATGAAGATAGGATTTCATGGTGGTACAAGTGTTGAGATATCTGGATGATTCTAATGTATATCTTGAACTGAATTAGACAGGAAGATATCCAATATCATATGGGTTAAAATGGTAATGACAAAATATTTCCTTGAGAAAGATTGAGGAGGCTTCCAGAAGTATGAATTAGTTCAGATAATTTTGGAGGATTTAGAAATGCAAGCTCAAGTATGTCTCTTTAAATAAAAATTATGTAATTGTTAGAGCAAAAGATGGGGAGGGGAAAGAAAACGATGACAGCAGATCATTTTCCCAAGTTAGAGTATAAAAAGATGTAATCTACAACTTCCCAGTTAAAAAGAGAGTAATATACTATGTCCCACTTAATTTAGGTACATGCAAAAAATTTACTTGGGTTTTTCCTACTTTAACCCACCAAAATAAGTGAAGTCTTATAAGAAAAATTATATTATTTCCATTACTTCAACCTGAACACTAACTGTGATGAGCCCTCTTTTTCTCACTTTGCACTTGGAAAATAGTCCCTAAGTTGATGATGATGTGGCTGATTAGAGTCAGAGTTAGGGGCTTCTATTTGTACAATTATCCCAGAATAGTTTAAAGCCGTTTTTCCCCAAGATACCCAACTACATTTTCTTAAGCTGTACTTTGAACACACCCTCACACCTGAGCACATAATTTGAAATTATACTTAAGCATTTCCTTGGCACATTCTACTTTGTGCCTTTCGCTTTTTTGCACATTCCTTTTGAGTTCATAGTTGCTCTCTTTCCATTTCATCTATACAAACTTCTAAGAACATTGTTCAACTACCATTTCTTGTTTGCACAAGACCAGTCTATGTATGAAAGTACTTTGTCCATATTAAGCAATAGGGTAGTATTCACTCTTTGAGGAGAAAAGTTCCACAGTGTAACCCTATGCTCACATTAGACAATGTAGAATTTAAAACATTTTGAGAAAAACTGATATTAGAATTGAAAGTCTCCTTAGATCAATTTCCATGGGGCTCATTAGGTTTCCCATGAGAAATATAAATAGCCACAAAATCTAAAGCTAATTAGTAAGTATCCGAATTAACACTAGATCCAAGGTGTTGTGTTAGTACAAGTCAGCATTGTAGGTGAATCCTTCCCTACTTGCCAATGGGTATGAGAAAATGAAAGGAAGGCATTACAGCAAAATGTCTTACCTTTTTAGGCATTCAGTCGTACTGGTGAGGGTAAAGTCTGAACTCTCCAATTCAATAAAAGCTTGAAGTTTATAAAAGCATTCCCTACATATAAGAATTTGTGGCAGGATGATTGACAGGGTTATTTCACCATGGAAATATCCCTAACAAGAACTAGAGTTAAAGGGAGTATATGTCAGTTATGATGTGTCGATGAATATTGAGGCATTTTCTATTCTAAAGAAGGATCAATTCGAGGAGTCTTCAGTCACATCAGTAATGCTGCTTGTTCAACCTAATACTTAGTGTTACTTGGCTTACATTTATATCGAATAGGCTGATAAGACATCCAAAAATATCTAAAAATATTTCAATAAAATCCCAAACTGATGTGGATACATGGGCCACACATTGGAACTGTAGGACAAATTAGGCTTGTTTGTGCTGTAGTTCAATCTACAAACTCCTGAATAAACAAAGTCTTCAAAAATGTTCACACAATACCTATGAGTAAAGTTCATGACAGTTTATCTGTATAATTTTTCTAAGTTCAGGATAAAAGCATTGTTTCCCAACATTTAAATTCAACAGGATCTGTTGAATTTAAGGATCCGGAATTTTATGGCTTCATATTCATATCCCAAAATTTTATCAATATGACTTTTACCAAAACAATGATCTTATTGAACTTGTCTATGTCCTTTTAATTTTCAAAACCAAATAGCATATTTCTTTCAATATCTTCTTGCAAATTCCTTCCTTTACTTCTGTAAATCTGTGTTTGTTACTTTTTTATTTCCTTATTTATCTCTTTCTTCCAATCTTGTCTACAGTGGTGCTCACATTGCTCACACCTGTGTAAGAACTTTCCTTTTCCTTTTCCTTTCAATATTGCCCCCAATTTTATTATTCTTTTTCATATTCATGGTCGTGGATATTTTGATGATGTCTAAACAGACCCATCTTTGCAACTAAACTTTAGAACTATCAGATTTTTCCCCTAAATCCATCATTTCCACCTGTGGTCCTTATAACTAAGAGTAGCACTAACAGAGTTGCCAGCCAAACGTGTGGGAGCACATTAGATTTCTTCTTACCCTTCTACTCCGTCCCATTAGATAAGATGAATGATCCAGATTTTCTCAGTTTCTGTCACTCAAATGATTTCTATTTTTTGGGTGGGTGCATTCGTGGGGCCTGACCTCTGGGCCTGGGCGCTGTCCCTCATTTCTTCAGCTCAAGACTAGCACTCTACCACTTCAGCCACAGCACCACTTCCGGCTTTTTTCTCTGCTTATGTGGTGCTGAGAAATCGAATCCAGGGCCTCATGCATGCAAGGCAAGCGCTCTCCCATGAGCCACCTTCCCTGCCCCCAATCAAATGATTTCTATATACTAGTTTTTATGCCCCTGACACCAGCCTGTTTCATTTACTCAACACTGTCACCTAGTCCTAAAAAAACCATATGCTTTTTCCCCATAGTCTTTTCATATTGGTCCCTTCCATCACCAAATTACTCTCTTTGTAAGCACACAGAGTGAAGAACTAAGACACAAATTCTAGTATCATTATTTACTCACTACATTGACTGTTGGCCTTACATTTCTCATCTATAAATGGATGTAATCTACCAGAAATAATGAAGAATATATGGGTTGACTTCTAGAGCAGGAAAAAAGAAAAGTGAAGAATCCTTACATTTTCCACCTTACCTTATGAATAAGGAAAGACTCAAATTCAGTTTGTTGGTATAAAGTCACAAATTGTTTCCTGCAGAAATAAAAATAAATTTTACCTCCTGGCTCTAAGGTATATGTCATTTTAAGGTAACTACAGATATGTAAGTGGTACTATGTAAAAATAGTGTCATGTTTTTTCAGATGTATTGAAGAACATACCCTTAATGTATCATTGGAAACATTGGTTATTGAATAGTATCTATAGGATAATGTTTTTGAACTAATCACACTAAGCTGAAAACTATTCCTTAGTCCATCAAAATGTGGAAATAAATAATTTTATTTATAAGAAAATAATACCACCAAGAAAAGTATGTATACATTAGAGAGACTTCAGGAATAACATTAGAGTTTTTACTGTCTCTACCCATTTATGTGATAGTATTTCTTGATATTGAAACTCTCTTCTTGTTATTCTTATTGTATGTAATCCAACGCTATTTTTACTATATATTTAATATGGGAAATATAGCTTCAAAAATGTGTAAAGTTTTTTCCTTTTCAATCACAATATTGTCATAATCAGGGTACTCTGTGATCATCATTCTCCTCATCAAAATTATTATTGGAATCATAAGTGGTAAGTATTGAAACTCTGATATGTATCTATGATTTTGTGATTTTTCCTTTTGCCTTTTGATTAATAATTTTAATGTTAATCACTGTGCATGCATCCATATTAAAATTTTGAACAAAGAAACAAAAAAAAACTAAACCATAACAGGTAGCTTGGCTATGTGCTTATAACATATTATAGAATAGATTTTTGAAGTATTGCAATTTCCTAACAAGTATGAATTAACTTCCTCTCTCCTCACATCTACACACAAATATTTAAGAGTTTGAACAGAATTATTTCAAGTAATATACTACAATATCATGTGTATATCTAAAATTCCCTTAAAAGTAATAAATGCTACATTCTTTTGAAATATCAGATATTTTATTCTAGGAAACTTTTGGAAAAACATACTGTATATCTTTGAAATAAAAAGGTAAAAAAAATAGCATAAGAAGTTTTAGAAAGAATCTGTCTTCAGAAATGTATTTGTATATATATATATATATATATATATATATATATATATATATATATAATGTGTAGAAAGACATATATTAAGAAATTGTCATCAGAAATATATACATATATCTAAATTTATGTGTAGAACGATATACATTATAATGAAACAAAAATCTTGAAACATAATTAAAATTAAAAAATACATTAAACCAACTGCCAGTGACTCACACCTATAATTCGAGCTATTCTGGGTAATGAGGTCTTAGAATTGTTTTTGAAACTAGCCCACACAGAGAAGTACTTGTTAGATTCTCCAATTAACCACTAAAACCCGGAATTAGCTCTATACCTCAAGATGTAGAGTGCTGGCTTTGAACACAAAATGGCTTAGGGACAATGCATAACCTTGCAAACAACATCTAGACCAACAACAAAATATATCTCATTAATTTCACAGAAGCATCTTTTACCTGCTGTGAACATTTCTTAGAAACATGAATACATGCCCATGGAAAATGTTAGGTAAAAACGTCTATGTTAAAGACATGACTATTTAGATTGTTTAAGATATTTAGGTAATGATTTAAAATTAAGGATAATGATAATGTATTGGGAGTGTCTTTTATTCTATTTTACGATAGTAATAAAATATTTGTAATTATTCTGTAAAATTACTCTTGCTTGGTATTTTAATTATAATAAGTGATAAACATTTATAAATGATTTCCATAGGAAAGGTTAATTTTAATGGTATTAATTCTTTTGTAATTTCAAAACAATTAAGAAAATTTTTCCAAGGCTGGTTTTCTCTAAAACTATATTTGTTTTCTTATTCTAATTTTCATATGTTCATAGAAATTAAAATTCCAAAAATTCAATAGATGTTAGCATTCAGGATCATCTTCATAGATACTAATAATGGAGTCGCTTAAGTGGAATTGTTTTATTTCATTTGTTTTTGTCACAAATAAATCAAGATGACTGTATGTTTTGTTTCTTTTCACGTTATTGGCTCTTATCCTGAGAATACTTTTTTCTAGCAAAGTAGAGAAAAGCAATTGGATTGAGCAAGTAACATATGGCTATCAAAAAATGCAGATGCATAGATTTGTGTTTTCTATCATTTGCTAAAAGTTTCTTCCAGAAAAGGTTATCAATTACGTATAAGTGATATATAATTCCTAGATATTCCAGTTATCACATACATTTTTTGATTAGGTTATCTCTGCATAAAGTATAAAAACAGACAAAAAACTCAAAATAAACAGAAATCACATCTTTGTTTAGAAACTGCAGTTTACAAAGAATTTTTAGCCAACACCAAAAATATTAGGTATTTTGCATTTTGTAGGAAGAATTTTTAACTATAGTTGTATATTTTTGCTGACATGAAATTCACATACAATATATTATCTCCTTTCATTGTATACATTTTAGTGCTTTGGAAGTGAATTGTACACTCATAGGTTTTCCAAGCCTAATTTTCACAAACTTGGATTTCTTCAAATAGAAATGCTATAAATCTTAGAACAGATATTAAAATAGATATAAAATTGAGTTACAAGAATTTGTCCTGCATACATCTTCTATAGGGTGTCTTTTCAAAATTTGTTTTGAGGAATTATTTCAGGTTCTCACTCATACTGTCCAAGTGCACAGTCAATGAACTACATTCCCGATCCATACAAGTTTTTTACTTCTCTTTAATACATACATAGAAGTGTAATACCTAGAATATATACAAATCTCTTTGACCTTTTGAAGACTTGAAAAATTGCTTAATAAAATGACTGCAATATTACACAAATCATTCTACTATTCAAAGTATATCAATTTCTCCACAAATGCATTACTATATTTTGTGTCATCTTTTTATATTATGGTCATACTACTGAATTTTCTATTTCTTTTTTCTTAGATACTAAAGAGGAGCTTAATTCATATGCTCCTCCTATTGACTATTAATTTACATATGTTCTTTATAGAAATATCCTGTTCGGGAAAAATTTATACAGAATTAGAAGATATAATAGTACTTAAGATTCAGGATCACTGTAACATTAACATTGTAGCATTAACAAATATGTGCCCTCTATCTGTTGGATATGTCTTCACTACTTTCATAGAATTAAGAAAGGTCATCAGTTGATATTAGTTTATTCTTGCTTTTCTTCAGCCACTAAGGCTTTCCATGTCAAATTTTTGGAAACTGTTACTGATCCATTGTCATGAATTTTTACATGTATGTTTTGTAAGATTTTACAACTCACATTTAGTTTGATAATCATTTTTTATTTAAAAATTATTGTATATGGTTTGAGGTAGTAGTCTAAGATCATTCTTTAAAACTAGAGAGGCAGTAGTGCCAATATATTCTATTTTTATTTCATTAAGTCATGGCATCCTTTTCAAAATCTATTGACAATAAAACTAAGAATTTATTTTTGATAAATCTGTTACATTCTTCTATGTGTCGGTTCTTTCACTAATAAACATGGTAATAAGATTCAAATCTAGTTATAGTGCTCAAGCTACACCATTTTACAAGATTGTTCTGATTGACCTGTATTCCTTGAATTTACATACAAGTTTATTGAGCAGGTGGACCAATATTCTACAGATATCTAGATGTTTGATAGTCACTCATATTTTGCACCTTGTGAAAACACAAGACCCCAGATATTATATAGTGAAAAATGTCTTTAGAGAATGCTTAAAACAACTAAAATTAATTTAGGAATGAGTTAAGATTTAGATAACACTATAGAATAATAAAGTTGAATGATAACGACTACGGAGAAGAGTGAAAGGGGATAGAATGATGGACCACCTAGGAGCTGTATGTCATTGTTATTGTGTTTCAAAAACAGAAAGACTTCAGAGAAGAGAAGGAGGAAAATAATCAAAGTGTCCTTAATCAAGTTCTTTTTAATCCACCTAATAGTGTCGACTGAGAGTCAGAGAAGACAGGAAAAATAAAATAGAAAATAAAGCATTGTATAGACCTCTTACAATGTAAATAAATTGTAATAACAATATGATAATTAATTTCCAAAGAAATAAAGGAAACAATAGCTAAACTCTAAAGGCAAAAAGAATGAAGAGAGAAAACAAGCAAAGTAAAACCTTTATCAATAACAAACACAAGAATTTGGAAGTGAAAAAGCAGTGGAAATACTCTAAATAACAATAAAATAACAATACAAATTGCTAATGTGGATAGAAAATGGATCACATTTAATCATATTAATTTTGAAAAAACATACTAGGAATGAAAATTTTAAAGTCATAATTTAAAACACTATTTACATTATAACTACACAGTGTAGTTCAGTGGTAAAATCTTGACCTAGCATATGTAAAATAATGGTGTGATCTCCCAAGCATTACAAAGTTACACACAAAGCACACACACACAAAAACCACATAAACACACACACACACACACACACACACACATACCACATACACACATTTGGAATATTGATATTATAATATTAAATAGAGGAAATTATCACAAATAGTAAAAATAGATTAATAAATGAAATCATAATATTGCTCATATTATTTAAACTTTTAGTAGAAATCAAATAATCACAATATACTTGGATTCTTATAGATTAAGTAAATGGAAAAATAAGAAATAGAAGACATGAGAACCTTTGTAAACAAGTTTTAAATAATAAACATTTTGAAACATGTATCCTTTAATTTTGACAAAAGATTAATGTTACTGGTGTTTAAGTCTCAAGATTTAGAATATGATAACCAGGTGCTCTGTATCTCGCTATGGGTGGCTATATCTCAAATCATTTCACTCTGGATATTTTTATGATAAGGTCTCATAGTTTCTCAGGCTCTCCCGAATTACAAACCCTATTCACAGTTCCTACCATAGGTAAAAAATGGAAGACCCAAATCACCATGCCCAGCTCAAACTTTTTTTTTTAATTCAAGTACAAATATTTACAAAAAGTGACCGGGAAATGAAGCCTTTCTTAATATAGTATGTGTTTCTTGAAAATAGAGTAATTATTTGTTACCTGGAAAAATATGTTTAGAACTATAAGAAAACCAATTTATGTAAATTCACCAACCATATAATAATTAAGAAAATAATATTAAATATTCACATGTTAAATATTTTAAAAGTAACATATATGTGAATAATTTACATGTGTAAAAATCATGCAAAATTAAATGAACTAATCCTACAACTCTGAAAAAAGAATTATCTTAAAAAACAAGAAAATAATTAATTAAGACCAAAATTTAAAATATAGAAAATAAAATGAAATGTACCCTTTAGTTGACTTAAGTAACTGTAAACCCTTTTTATATCAATTTTATAATAAAAAAGTATGAACAAAGAAAGCAAAAGTACATTTGAACAATACCAACAGCAAAAGCATCAGTAATTGAGTGTACAAAAAAAAATCGATGGAGGGGATAACAATATTCCTTCCAAAAGAAATGTTCTCATTACCTTAATTATGTACCTGTAACCCCTCTGTACATTACCTTTAAATAAAATTATATTGAAATTAAAAATAAAACAGATAATATAGCAATTAAGAATTCTTAGAAGCCATTAGTTAAACATTATAAAAAACTGCCCCAAGTAACCAAGGAATATATTTTGATGATATTATTTAAATACTTAAACTTCAGCAGAAAACAAAATGTTTAAAATCTTTTACAAATAAAGTTATAAATCAGAATATATTACTATAATAATCATTGAATGGATTTTTAGTGGCAGTCAAATATGTAAGAAATGAGGCAATATGCCATTCGTTTGCACTTAATAAGTGAGAAAGATTTTTTTAGGTCTTTTAAAATATATCATAAGATTAATGAAGAAACTATTCTGTCACATCATACGATAATTAGAGCAAAGAACAGATTGTACTAAGTTTTGGGATGTTAATATATGTACTTATTTTGGTTTTGGAAAATTGTGAGGATTTCAACTTTTTCTTGTGGAAAGGGAAGCCCTGTCCTTAAATTAACCACTGATATAATTCCAGCCTAACAAGAACAATAATGCTAGGCTGGCATTATATCAGTGGTTAATTTTAGGATAGGGGTTCCCTTCCCACAAGGACATGCACCTGATGCATCAATGGCATCCGAGTTGCACACCAACTTGTCTAGTTTCCTGGATCCTGCAGTCCTTCCAATTTTAGTCTCTAGATAGTGCAGGATGGTGGAAATGATCCAATGCACCCAGGTATAGATTGGGAAGGAACTCCCCTAAAATTTGTCCTGCTTTTTGTTCTCAAGCCTCCTAAGTAGTTAAGAGTACAGATTGGAGTCCCTGGTGCCAAGCAGTAACAGTATTTTTAAAGCAATTAGACACATAGATGACAGGCTTGTGATTACCTCAGGAAAAGGATAAAAATGCAGTGAAGCATTGAGGACAGACAGAATTTTAACTAGCTACTCAGAGGGTGAATTAGCTTAGCTAGCTACTCGGGAGGCCAAGATCTGAAGACCACTGTTCAAAGCCAGTCCAATCATGAAAAAATATGTGATTATCTCCAAAAAACCAGAAGTGCAGCAGTGGCTCAAGTGGTAGACCACTATCCTGGGGCACAGATGCTTAGAGCAGGAATGAGGAATGCATGCATGAGCACATGAACATGCACGTGTGTGTACACACACAAATGAGTATTTCAATGCAGAGTTCTTTATTTTTTTTACCTTGCTGTACTTTATTTCCCTGTATTAGTTCACAAATTAAGAAAATTAGCAAAGCAACTATTTACATACAACTCATCATGTTTCTCTAAAGTATACTCTCTTCATGGCAGCCTGCTTTTATTTGACCAAAAAGTAAATTATTCAGGAGATCAATTCATTTCCCTCAACTCTGTAATGTTGGATGATTGTTTAAGTTCTTCCTAGCAATGTAATTTTGTGAATTCCTGCATCAAGTAGCATATTTCTTTCATGAACAGGGAAGCCTCTGGGGAAAAAAAAAACTGTAGGTTTTACTCCTCCTGGCAAGCATCTGGAAATTTATTATCTTCATATAACCCATGATCTGTCTGTGTATGCCAAAGACGGTTGTGAATATAAAAAGACCCTTCTAAGCACATAGGATACCTTTAATAAGTATGAAGGTTTTTTTATTATTCTGAAAATACCATACAGAGGAGTTACAATTACATGGGCAAGATAATGAGTACATTTCTTACCAAGCATTGATGCCTCCTCCTTTGTTTCCCCTTTCTATCCCTTTCCATCTCACCCCTTCTGCCCCTCCCCGTTATTCCCCGCCTTGTGAAAGTTCTAAAGTTCGTTTTTCGACATAACATCTTGTAAATGTCATTGTTACAATGGGTCCAACACTATCCCTTTTTAAACGATTTGTTTTTTTCCCTTCCCCTCCACAAATTATACCAACATAAAATACAGTGAAAACAGGAGTTATATCGTGGGGGAGTGACTTACAAAACAACAAAAATTCATCTTCAAAATATATTACAAACAATCACATGAAAGAAGAAAATATTTGAATACTTATGTTGGGGTACATTTCACATAACATCAACGATTCTTACCTTTTCTGCTGGTCTCAGACATATACTATTTACTACCAATAAGGGAAACTATGGTGCCTATGTGCATTTGGGCCTAGCTTACTTCACTTAATATAATTTTTTCCAAGACTTTCATTTTCCTGACAATGGGGAAATGTCATTCTTTCTGATGGAGGCAAAGAGTTCCATTGTGTATATATACCACAATTTCTTGATCCATTCATCTACTGAGGGGCATTTGGGTTGGTTCTAAGCTTAGCTATGGTAAATAATGTTGCCATAAACATAGTTGTGCTGGGAGCTTTAGTGTGGTCTTCTTTGTGATCATTTGGGTAAATGCCCAAAAGTAGTATTGCTCGGTCATAGGGGAGCTCTATGTAGGTAGAGTCTTTTGAGGAACCTCCATACGACTTGCCAAAGTGGTTAACCAAGTTTACACTACCACCAATAATGCAGTAGGGTTGCCCTATCCACATCTCCTCCTGAATCTGTTGTTATTAGATTTCTTGATTTTAGCCATCCTAACTGGGCTGAGGTGGTATCTCAGTGTTGTTTTGATTTTCATTTTTCTGTGGCTAGGGAGGTTGAGCATTTCTTCATGTGTCTATTGGCCATCCTTCTTTCTTCTTCAGAGAAGTTTCTCTTTAGCCCACTTATTTATTGGGCAGTTGTTTCTTTTAGGATTTGTTGTTGGGGATTTAATTTTATGGAGTTCCAAGTATATTTTAGATATGAGACCCTTGTCCGTTGTATGGATAATGAAGATCTTCTCCCCATCCTTAGGCTTTCTATTGATCTTGCTAGCTATGTCTTTGCCATGCAGAAGCTCTGCAGCTTCATGCAATCCCATTTGTCCAACCTTTCTATGATTTGTTGTGTTTCTGGGTCTCTATTAAGAAAATTTCAGCCTTTGCCAAGGAGATCTAGGGTTTCTCCTATTCCATCCTGTAAAGTTTTCAGAGTGTCTGCTTTGACTCCGAGGAATTTGATCCATTTGGAGTTGATTCTGCTGCAGGGTGATATATAAGGATCTAGCTTTACTTTTCTACAAGTAGTTAACCAATTTTGAGAGCACCATTTACTGAAGAGGCTGTCTTCCTTCCATTCTATTTTTTTTAGCTGCCTTATCAAGATTAGGTGGCTGTAGTTCTTTAGGTTCATTTCTGGGTTTTCAATTCTATTCCATTGGTCCTGAGATGTGTTGTTGTGTCAGTACCAAGCTGTTTTGATTACTACGGCTTTCTAGAAGAGTTTGAAATTTGTTATTGATTTTCTTCCAGCATGTTCTTTCTGTTAAGGATCGTTTTTGCTATACGTGGTCTTTTATTGTTCCATATATATTTTTGGATTGCCTTTTCTATTTCCTTGAAGAATGAGGTTGCAATATTGATAGGTATCACATTCAATTTATAGATAGCATTGGGAGGTATTGCCATTTTTACGGTGTTGATCTTTCCAATCTAAGAACATGGGGGTTTTTGCTACTTTCTAGGTCTGTTTTGATTTCCTTTTTTAGGTATTTAAAGTTTTCATCATAAAGGTCCTTCACTCATTTGGTTAAGTTAATTTCTAGGTATTTCATTTTTTGTGGGGCTATTAGGAATGGAGTTGCTTTCCTAATTTCAGCCACAATTTTCTCATTGTTGGCATACAGAAAAGCCATTGATTTTTGAGGATTAATTTCATACACTGCTACTTTGCCAAAGTTTTGAGTCACCTTGAGTAACTTGGGAGTGGATTCTTTAAATACAAGATCATGTCATCTGCAAAGAGGGGGAGTTTTACTTCTTCTTTCCCTATTGGCGTCCCCTTTATGTTCTCATCTTGTCTTATTGGTGTAGATAGGCATTCTAATACTAGATTGAAGAGCAGAAAAAAGAGTGGGCATCCTTGTCTCATTCCAGAGTTTAGAGTAAATAGCTTTAGTTTTTCACCATTGAGTATAATGCTTTCTGTAGTTTTGTCATACACAGCCTTTATTGTATTGAGGAATGTTCAATGGTTTCCTAATTTTTCCAGGACCTTCCACATAAAGGGGTGTTGGATCTTGTCAAAAGCTTTTTCTGCATCTATTGAGATAACCATGTGGTTCTTATCCTTGCTCTTTTTGATATGATGAATTATGTTAATTGATTTGAGTATATTGAAGCAGCTTTGTACCGCTGAAATGAATTCTGTTTGCTTGTGGTGGTGTATGATGTTTTGGATGAATTGTTGAAATCGATTAGCCAAAATTTGGTTGAGAGGCTTTGCATCAATGTTCATGAAAGAAATGGGTCAATAGTGCTCTTTCTTTGATGAGGGTTTTGGTATGAGGGTAATGATATCTTCATAGAAAGCGTTCGCTTTATTGGGGTTTTACATCCGTTAATATTGATAGATAGGACTGAGAGGTATTTGGATGTTCCTGCTATTTTATCCTCCTTCTTGGGAGCTACGCCTACTGCATTCTTCCTATGGTTCTTGGATTCTGTTTGGGTGTGGTTTCTTGGCCTTTATTGTGGTCTTCTTGGTTTTCTATGTGTAGGACATCTTTAAGTATCTTTTGTAGAGCTGATTTGATGAACATATATTGTTTGTTTTTTTTGCTATGGAAGATTTTTATTTTACCTTCAGTTATGAAGGAGAGTTTAGCTGGGTACACTATTCTTGGTTGATAGTTGTTTGTCTTTAGGGCATGGCATACCTCATTCCAGGCTCTTCTTGCTTTAATTGTCTCTGTTGAGAAATCTGAGGTGATTCTAATTGGTTTTCCTTTATAGATGACTGATCTTTTCTCCTTGGCAGCTTTAAGGATCTTTTCCTTGATCTGAATTGATCCAGTGTGGATTATAATGTGATGATGGGATGTCCTGTTCTTGTGTGGTCTATTTGGAGTTCTAAAAGCTTCTTGTATCTGAATATGCCTATCTTTTTGTGTGTTGGGAAGTTTTCTGCTGGGATCTTGTTAAACAAATTTTCTAGACGATTAACTTCTGTGTCTATGTGCTCCTGTACACCCATTTCCCTCAGATAAGACCTTCTGATGGTGTCTTCCAAGTGTTGAATAGATTTATCATATTTCTTGAATTTGTCTTGGATAGTTATATGTTCTTTCTCTATAATACCTAGGCTGTCTTCAATGCCGGAGATTCAATCTTCTGCATGGTCTAACCTACTGTCAAGACTTTCTACTACATTTTTTCATTTTTTTGCTTCTGATTGGTCGGTTTTTATGGTTTCAAAATCTTTGTTGGAGCTTTGTTTTAGATCTTGTATGAAATTCTTTACTTCCTTAATTTGTGTTCAGTGTTTATTCTCAAATCACTTGGTTGATTGGTTATGGTTTCCTTGGACTCCCATTGCTTCTGTTGGGCTCCATTCAGCATTCTCTTTGTGGTCGTCCTGAGTCCTTTCAGGTGCCTGTTTATGGATTCCATGAATGCCTCTATTGATCTTTGTCTATGCTCATCCCGCTCTTGCAATTCTTGTATTACTCTTTGATTACATTTCTCACGTTCAGGCAACTTGTGTAGTTCTCTTTGTCTGATCTCAGCCTGCTCATGCAATTCCTTTATTTCTCTTTGAGTGTTCTCAACCTGCTTACACAATTCCAGTATCAACCTTTCAGTATCTTCCTCAAGCCCATGAGCTTCGTGTTTTGATCTTTGGTTTGCCTCCTCTCTCTCTCTCTCATGCTCACACTGAGTCCTTTGCAGGGTTTCAATCATTTCATTCACCATGTTTACCAGTAATGTTTGTAGAGCTTTTTGGTAACTCTCCTCTGGATTATTCATTATCTGTTCTATCACCTGATTATCTTGAGTGGGAATTGAGATACCCGGACTTGCCATTTTTCCTTGTGTATTTCTTGCTTGTTCTGCCCATTTGGGATGAAAGTAATGCTAGTTTTGTGCTAGAACACAATTTTAAGGCAAGCATCAACCAAAGTCCTGTAATTGCATAGTCAAAAGTCTGCAGATACAATCTATTTCAAGAGATACAGTCTATTCAACATTAAACAACTATGTATTAATGGGGTAAGAATAGCAAAGAAGAATTTGACAAACCAGAAATAATTATGTTTAGGGAGAAAGGTGTGGAAAAATAGGGTTAGAGGGATGTGGAAAGGTAAAAGGAGAGTGATATTAACCAAGTCCTACTCTAAAGAGGGAAATGGATTGGAAAGAATGAAAGGAGAGAGAGAAACAAATTAAAAGAAGAGACAAGAAAAAAACGGAAAGACAAATATTTAAATTTAAAAAGTGAAACTCATAAAAGTAATGAAAATTAAAAGAAGTGACATTGAGAGATGAACGGGGATAGGATGAGAGGAGGGGAGGGATAGAAAGGAGACCTGAAAAACTAAAAAATAATAATTTGTGGAGGGGAAGAGGAAAAACAAGTCGATTAAATCAGGTACAGGTGGACCCGTTGCAACAATGAGAAATACAAGTTGTCATGTCGAAAACGAACTTTACAACTTTGGTGGGGGGGGGGAAGGATTAAATGGGGAGCAGTGGGAGGCTGGGAAGGGATGGGAAGGGAAAACAAAGGAGGAGGCTACAATGCTTGATAAGAAATGTTCTCATTATCTTGCCCATGTAATTTTAACCTCTCTGTACGTTATTTTCACAATAAAAAATAAATTTAAAAATACTTCAAATATTGTATAGATATAAATCGATAATACTGCTATTAAGGAATTTAATCCTAAGCAGTTTTGAATTGAGGAATATATTTATGAATTAAGTATGTACACAATGGGGGATAAGGTCTTATAATCAATGACAGGTATATATGAGGATAAGCAGAACAACAAATAATTCATGCAAAAAGAACAAAAGATGAAAAAGTAAAACGAATGAGAAAGAAAGAACTAAAAAGACCTAATGGTCAGTAGAGATTTTTTTAAAAAGCACACATACACACATATACACCTAAAATAAGAGTTATAAGAGGAAGAAAAAAAGATTAATAAAAACAATTTTTTATAATTAAAAAGTAAATATTTTAAAAATATAAAAAAAGACTTCTTTGATTTTGTTTTTGGAGTGTTGATGGGAAAATCCTGTATCTCCCTTGTGTCAGTAACCAGTCTCTTGGTGGAGTCTCTGGTTTGCTTGTGGTGTTTAGTTTTCTGTGGCTTGATTGGTTTTTTTAAGTCAGTTTCTTTGGGCAGGCAGAAATAATTCTGTTGGTTTACCCAGAAGTTTGTGATACTCCTCCCAGGCTAGTTCAGTGGGAGGGAGATCTGTTTTGATTATCACAAAAGAGGAAGATGGCTGTTTCTGGAGTTGCTGTGAAAAGGCTGAGTTCTGGGAAAAGTTGAGGCCCTTCAGAAAACAGTAGCTTTTCCCTGAGGGGCTAGCTTCTGAGACATTCACAGAGCCCAGCCTGGAGCCATTCTCAGGGTTTATGTTTACTGAGTTTCAATTGATTGTCAGGGCTGCTGTAGAGAGGGGCAGCCTCTGGCTCTTTTTACCCAGTGAAGAAAGCCACTCCTTCGGGCGTGTAGCTTTCTCTGCCTGGTTGTGGACTTCAGAATGGCAGGTCAGGGTAGGTACTTGTGACTCGCTAAATGACTCTTTTCTTTTTATCAAAGGACTGAGTTGGAGCTAGTTACTTAGCCAGGCCTTTGTCTGTATCAAAGATGGAGATCTCCGCTGTTGGGGGGAGGAGTGGCCTTCCCTCCTCTGCTTCCTTTGAGAAGCAGTGAGAATGTCAGTTTTGTACTCATGCGGGAGTGTTGGTTCCTGGGTAGCCTATGTTCTGCTATCTGCAGGATGAAGATATCTGCTATTTGTCAGTTTTTGTTGGTGTTGAGTAAAATCTGCTCACCAGCTGCATCTGGCACCTTTGTCCCAAACTCTCTGGGTTGTAGGTATGGTGGCTATGGGTGCCAACACAGCCGCCACAGCCGCCGCAGCCATGGCTGCCAGAAAATGCTCACATCTGTCTCCTTACCTGGATTTTCCCTCTCTGGCCAAACTCTCTGTACTGTGATGCACACTTGGTGTGCCTAGGACTGTTCACTGGAACATTAGAACTGCTTTCTCTGCAAGATCTTGTTTAGCCACCAAGTTCTCCTCTGCCATCTTCTTGAAATTCCTGAAGGTGTTTAAATGTTACTGAAATTGTTTTGGAATAAATATTTTTTACCTTGACTATCTTGAGAAAGAAGATTTGGTTTCTCAGCACTATAGGTAAGAACTTGAGTGAAAGAAACAAAAGGAAAAATGAGGAACAACTCAACACATACATTCAAAAGAAACAAAACAACCCAAGCAAAACCAAATTAACTCAGTACTCAAGAACCAGCAGGAAATTCAAAGGTTTATAAAAATAGCTATAATAGGGGCTGGGAAGATGGTTCAGTGGTAGAGTGCTTGCCTTGCATGCATGAGGTCCTGGGTTTGATTCCTCAGCACCACATAAGCAAAAAGAAAAAAGCCAGAAGTGGCACTATGGCTCAAGTGGTAGAGTGGTAGCCTTGAGCTGAAGAGCTGAGAGACAGCGCCCAGGCCCAGAGTTCAGGCCCCAAGACCGGACTCAAAAAAAATAGCTATGATAAGCTTATGAAAATCCTGACTACATTGGAGCCTACTGTGGTGAGTATAGTGGTTAAAGCTCAGACTGGACCGAAAGATCTGTACACAATGCCAGGAACCAGTTATTCTAATTTCCAGGAAGAATAACACCAAGTAGACTGAGCCCACGATCATACACAAGTAGGAAGCAAGATTCAATCTGAAAGTTAATCAGGATAATTTAGGGCTGGGGGCGTGCCAAAGTCGTAAGAACATCCATTTAGAAGACACAAGACACTCAATTGAAATTCTAATATGGGTATTAAAGAAAAAAAACTATGACTTTAAATAATTGGAATAATTGCAAGATTTGAATATTGAGTGGAGAAAAATCCATGAGAGAGATAGAGTTTACCCATGTTGCAATGTTTTCTATTTATGTGATAATATTATGTGGTACTCCAGATAAGACAGAGTTACCTTGCAATGAGCATGGATGTGCATTTGGGTGAAAGAAATACTCTACTTACACAGGTGTAAATTAAATGCTTTTTGGGGGTAGATTTTAGTTCTTGAACTAAGAGCCTGGGTGATATCTCTGAGTCTTTTCTCTCAAGGCTATTACTCTACTACTTTGAGCCACAGTTCCAATTCTGATTTTCTGTTGGTTGTTTGGAGATAAGAGGCTCATGGACTTTCCTGCCCAGGATGGCTTCAAACCAAGATCGTCAGATCTCAGCCTCCTGAGTAACCAGGATCCCAGGCCTGAGCCATCCATGTTTTTTAATAATTTAGTAAATTGTACAGTTACAGAAGTTAAACTTTATCATTATAACTTTTATGATATATGTGTGTATATTTATATCAATGCATACATATAGAAATATTTTAATGTATTTTTGTATCTACAGTAGATTTATGAAATCATCCTTCATTACAAAATAACATGGAAACAAGTTTAATGAGGAGCAAAGCATAGGGAATAGTCACGTTTCTTGTTGAATGAAATATGAATTGTGAGAATCAGTTTGAGAAAACCATTTAACAAAATGGATAATGGCTATTAATTCCAATCCCTTTATTTGCCCATATTTTGCATCCTCACACATGAGTGTCAAAGTCAAACCACACATTTTTGCCTTTGTAGTTAAATCATGCTATAATTTAGGGGATAGGAGAAGTAATCAAATAAAGATTAAAATAATAGTAAGTGATGCTATGAGAGCTGAAAATTATTTTAAATATGATAGTAGCTAATTAAATTCCATATCTCTTATTTTTACTCTATTGTCATATCCCTCATGACCACATTAGGAAAGTACATAGAAGATTCTCACTAAATTATGTGTAAAATTATGAAAAATGTATTAAAAGCATATGGGCACATCGGGGCTAGGAAAGTGGCTCAGTGGTAGAGCTCTTGCCTTGCATGCAAGAGGCCCTGTGTTTGATTCCCCAGCACCACATAAGCAAAAAGAAGAAAGCTGGAAGTGGCGCTGTGGCTCCAATGGTAGATTGCTAGCCTTGAGCAGAAAAGCTGAGGGCCAGCGCCCAGGCCCAGAGTTCAGGCCCCTCGACTGGACAGAAAACAACAACAACAACAACAAAGAATATGGAAACAATGTGGTTTTAGCTGATTCAGACCTGTAGGGGGTAGTGTGTTTTTGAGAACTTGAAAATCCTTTGGTGGAGATGAAGGAAGGGATGTGCTTATTCTGGAAAATTGGTTAGAGGGTTGCTCCCAGAAAAACAGTGGTGAATTCTTCCCAAAGGTTATAGTAAAATAATCTCACAGTCATGTTCTCTACTGCACTATTCACCATAGAGAACTTATGGAATCAGCCCAGACGCCCTTTAGCGGAGGGATGGTTGGAGAAAGTGTTGCACATATACATAATTGGATTGCACCCATCCATTATAAAGACCGTTACAGCATTTGCAAACAAATGGATAGATCTAAAATTATGTTAAGCAAACGACGTCAGAGCCAGACACACAAAGGACGCTTATTTGGAAGCCAGAATTTTATGCAACTTAAACAACAGTATTAATCAAAGCATGCTATTTGCAGAGGAGTATTTAAAAGGTGTAATTTCTTATAAAATTGAACTTTTAATCCAACAAAATGAATACCAGGAAATTATCACTTGGAAAATATGAGGGGAAGTCAAAGGGAAGGTTAAAGAGACTTACGGAGGTAGAGAGTGAAGCCATAATATTCAATGCAGATAGTATGAAACTAGGAAAAAATGAAAGTGGGGTGAGGTTTGGAAGGATGTGAGAAATTTATGTAAAGATCCATCATACTTAAAAACTAATTCATTGAATGGAAAACCCTTCGTACAACTATTTACTAAAAATATAATGAAAAACAATGGAGACATCTGATCTTAACCCATGAATCAATATGATAATTTCCTTCTCAGAAATTTTCTTTGCAGGTATTGTTCTCATAATAACAGAAAAGTGAACAACACAATGAATATCAATACATCACTTTGCCTATCCTAAATAGACACAATATAAAATCACAGTACAAATATTTGAATATATCACATGATAAAATAACAAGTAGAAAATATCAAACTATGATTGTTTTTCCAAGTACTTTACCTTTGGTATCTAATTTAATCCTTACAATAATCCCATAAAGTAGAAATACTTCTATTTTTAATTCTAAGATGATGATATGTAAGTCTTCAGAGTTGTAATTACTAGTACAACATTGTACACACGGTAAGTGTTAGGCTGCGGTCCATTCCCACCATATCAAATAACCTCATTCTATTTTATAACTAAATACCAGCACTCAGTCTACTAATTCTAGGAAAATTTCCCAAAATTATTGTGCACACTCTAATAATATTTCACTTTATCTTTGTTAGAAAATAGGTAACTAAGCCGGACACTGGTGGATCACGCCTGTAATACTAGCTACTCAGGAGGCTGAGATCTGCGGATTGTGGTACAGAGCCAGCTCGGGCAGGAAGACGGTGAGACTCTTATCTCTAATAAACCACTAGTAAACTGGAAGTGGCACTGTGGTCCAAGTGGTAGAGACCAGGGACAACACCCAAGCCCAGAGGTCAAGCCCCATGAACAACAACAACAAAAAAAAAGAAAATAAGTAACTGTAATATGAAAACTCCAAGTTCATAATCAATTTATACCTCCCTGGTGAAAAGAACTGCTAAACTATAACATTCTTGATTTCTGGCTCAAAATACTAGAAATCATATTTTATCCCTTCACTCAACACTGCACTGCCTGGGGACCACATCTCTGGTTAACTCAGTCTTACTGAAAGAATGACCTGCCCAATTCCTGATGGAAACAGACTGCAGGTCTTTTGGAGCAATCGTTTCCACATTGTAGCTCACCTAAATTGTTTACCATTAGAAGTATTTTGATTGCTTTTTATACCTAACATTTTGAGAGAAATGTACTACTTTATAATGTTATTAAAGAAAAACTGATATAAAAATCACTTTTCACCACAGATAAATATTTTACCTTTCATATACACAAAAATGCAGTCTGACATATTAATGTTAGGAATGAGAGGTTAAAAATCATAGGCACCAAGACCTAAGTATGAATTAAAGAATATCCAACTTGTGAATACAATTGGTTTTAAAAGACATCAATACTACTGCATTTTTAAATTCCCTATGATAATGATAATGATTCCCTATGATAATGATAATGAAAATGATAAACTATTAACACTTAAAAATAACTCATTTTCTTGGGAGTAGGACACAAAACACAAGGTTAATTCTAATCATTTAAAAAGACCTTTATTTATACTAAACATTCACTCATAACTATAAAGATTCTAAAACTAACTGAAGTACAGAGACACATAGGAACTAATTTAACTGCATCATGTACATTCAATGAACTGTTAATAGAAAACAAAGTTATACTAATAATTAGCTTACCCAATTCACTTACATTCTTTTATTCTATTCCATTTATTTTCATAAAAACTGGGTTTTCATAAAATGATGCATAAAAAAGCCTATATGCTCACTTACATTTTCAGATCTTAACAATATTTATTTCAGAAAATTTAGCTCTATAGTTAATGAACTGAAATAATATTAAAATATTCAAAGAACTTTCAGAAATTACAAGACTTCCTCTGGGATGTTATGTATATTGGAAACGATATTCAAAAAGCCTTATTTGTTAAAGTTGTCATAGTTACTCCCACAAAAGAGCCATTGGTAAAGATCCCTGTGCATGTACAAAACACCTTCAAATGCATACACAATCGGGACATGACACATCCTTTTTGTTTGTTCGTTTTTGGAAGGAATATCTAACAAGAATATCGACAATACTTATTTTGTCTATAAGATGGGATATTGAAACGTAATATGGGTTTGATTAAATCTTAGTGCGAATAGATATGGTCTTGCAAAGAAAGTGATTCTCTACAGAAATCCGGAAAGAGTTTATCCAACTTGTGTTTCACAGGAATAACCAGAGAGTAATACCTGCTTGGTCAAGTCGGTCCAAATCACTCCATGAGTGTATCTTAAAAGTATAACCAATTTAAGAGTTCAAATATGAATTTTGTACTGACAATCATCTTACAGCAATAACTTACTACCTAATTATGTCCGTAGCTTCTTACCTCACATACTATAAGAGCTGAAAGCGGTCTCTTTCTCTAACTTAATGCTGTAAATGCTTTGATTATGATGACTTTTTTAGTAGACAAATAATATGTACAGAAGGGTGGTTCCACTGAAATGAGATGACAGAACACTGATAAATAACATTGCAACACAGTTAGCTCTTTTCAGCCTCACCATGTCCACATTGGCAAGCAACATTGCAACAGCACACACACACATATACATGTATACACATGTTCGCACATGTACATACACATATACATGCATGCTAAATTCAGGGTTTATTGTACAAAAAAGTTCAAATAAAATATTAGTGATTTGTACAAATGATAATATGCCTTATTACAAAATAATACATGAACCATCACCACCCATGTTACATTTTACCTGCCTCTCCAAATGTGACCACTTAATTTATTTTTAATTAATTGATTACCTTATTAATTCATTTGGTGCTAATACTAGGACTTGAACTCAGGGCCTGGCTTTGTCCCAGAATTTATTTTTTGTTTCAGTTTTCTCAAGGCTAGCATTTTACTGCTTGTACCACAGCTCCATTTCTAGCTTTTTCTGGTTACATTCAAATCAGAATCTAATGGACTTTTTTTTTTCTTGGTCTGCTTTCAAACCACAATCCTCAGATTTCATCTTTCTGATTAACTACTACTAAAGACATAAGCCATCAGTGTGGCTTCTACTTTTTCCTCTATAATTATCTAATGCACATACTTAAATAGTAATTTAAAACTGAGAGAATAGAAGCAAGATGTACAGTGATGATACTGTCCTGTCAGAAATTCAAGTTAGTAATGTAAATTATTCTTAAGACCATACACAAAAAATACCATATTATAGTGTAAGAGAACTCACTATTGAACATATGAGCCTTAAGAGCTTTCTAATAGATCCATTATTTATTGTTACCCAACATTGGAAAAATGTATGAGGCATTGGTAAAATAGAAGTCCTTTGTATGACTACATACATTCCTTGTTTTTTTTTAAAGACACGTGCTTTCATCTAAAAAGTAGGCCTGTCTATTGCCTTCATGTGATTTCAATAATTGAAAGTGCTTAGTGAGAAGGTCAAAATGTATTAGTAGTCCTTAACTATCAATTCTCATTTTTCTTCTTGGAGAATATAATGATCAAATCAATAATTCAGAATCAGAAATCAATAGTTCAGAATCATGTTTCCAGTGCAAGTGGATCACCAGTAAGAAATCCTCAATAACAATTTTCACAAAGTTTTGTCACAGATACAATCTCCCTGCCTTCTCTAGCTACTTTACTACCTTTCTATTTCTTCATTATATAGGAAAAGTGTGATTCACCTGATTTCAGTCAGATCTGTTGCTAGAATTATCAAGGAATTAGTTTATTGTCTGTAATTTGGTGAAAGTTATGTCTCTTTATGTAGGCTACTATAAATGTATTTACTAATTTCAAGTAAATACATGAATTCTATTCCCATCTTTTTTAAAAAATAAAATTTTGTTTGCTCTATAAATTGATCAGAGGCATGGATTTTGTCGCTAACTAGGTCATTGCACATCATCTGTCTCTCTCTCTCCCTTTCTTGGTTCTCATAGATAATATGATTGCTCCATAATTATCCTGATTTATTTTGCTTTCATATTTTTTGGTTGCATCATTTCAGTTTTTGCTCTGCCATTTCCCAAATCATTTATATAGAAGGCGTTATTTCCTAATTTCTCATTCCTAGAATAAGCTGCACATGAAGAGATCACTGGTCCTCATTTTCAGTGTGTACATTTGAGTACGGAGGAACATCTTTCCGCTGCTCTCCATCAATTCCCTACTTTCCAGTTAGAATAATTTCGAATAGTAAAATTGGAAAAAGAGAAAATAAATCATGGTGAATAAACAGTTGCAGAAAAATCCTTGGATATTTCTGTCCAGACAACCAATGTGAACTATTAGGAAAATACATGGACACCTCATTCCCACTGGCACTCAAAGTTTCTGGTTAGGCAATTTTTAGGAATATGAAGAACAAGATGAAAAAATAACGAATGACATCAATTGCAAGAAAAAAATGGAGAAGGATCCAAGCAAATTTCTTCAATGGGCTGCCAAAAATATTCGGCTTACTACAGTGCGGAGACTTCTTTCCCAAAAGGCCACTCATGTGAATAGTAGGGATGACGATGAGTATACCCCTCTTCATCGAGAAGCGTACAGTGGACAATTAGACATTGTCAGTGAGTTGGTATCTCAAGCGGCACATGCAATAACTGTAGATGACTGGACACCCCTGCACAGTGCATATACGTGGAATAATACCAGAGTGACTTCTTTATTACTTCATCATGATCCAAATACCAATGCCCAACTAAAGGCCTCTTGTCCCCCTTACATCTTGCTGCTGAGAATTGAGCTAGCAAAGATACGCTGGATCTCCTTCTGTTGAACCATTAAATAAACCAGGCCTGGAAAACAACATAGAAAAACTTGCACTTGATATTGCCAAAAGGATAAGTAGGTATCACTACTTCTATGAAGTTGTGGAAGGCTGTACAAATTGTTCACCTGTGTCCTAATGGTCGGGTTAAGTTTCTTAATTTTCAAAAATGCAAGTCGATCTTTTGTGTCCCTACAAAATATTTACACAATCCAAATAAGAGCAATATATTTTATTTTGGTCTGTCATGGGGCTTGAACTCTGGGCCTGGGAGCTATCTCTGTGCTCTTCAGCTCAAGATGAGAGCTCTACTACTTGAGCCTCAGCTCCACTTCCAGTTTTCTAGTGGTTTATTGGAGATAAGAGTACCACAGACTTTCCTTCCCAGGCTGCCTTGGAACCATGATCTCAGATCTCAGCCTCTTGTGTAGCTAGCATTATAGGCATAAGCCACATGTGCCCGGCAACACCAATATTTTACTGTAAAAATTCATGGATTCTGCAGAATTCTTCCAAGTGAATTGCCTGCATTGGATGTCAAAATGTATTCAATAGTTTTTGTATACATGTATAATGATTTCTTCAGAGTTTGTGAATTTTTAATCAGAAACAATTTTAACTTACCTGTTGAAATGAGTAGTACAGAAACTAAAATATTTCTGGTGCTTGTCTGAAAAAGTATATTTGACAATATCCTATATTCTATGTTTGCATAATGTTCATAATTTATTTTATTTTCTCCTAAATATACTTTGAATTCTACATTATTTTATAATATTTAGGTTCATTAATGTGTCCTTTATGATTACATTCCATATAGAAACAGTTTGATTCCTTTTTTTCTAGGTCTTAATATTATTTTCTTTAGGATAAAATGACAATGTTGTCTAATTTGAAAAGTTTTGTAAAATTTATGCTATGTAAACGCCTTCCTGAGGTGAATATTTAATACACTGATGTCAAACTAAATTTAATTATATGAATTACGTGTATTGTTACAGTTGTAATTTTGTAATCAACTTTTTAATAACTGTTTTTCATTTCTTGCATCTGAAGAATGAAACATATGGAATACTTCTCAAATTTTCATATTATCCTTGTGCAAGTGCCATGTTAATCTCTGCATTGTAATTTGAGTATTCGTGCTGCTGAAGCATGTAGTATCCTCTAAATTTAAGTAGTTAATGATGCAATCTTTATACAAGCCTATATCTATGGGTGCCTACTTGTAACAAGAAAACCGTATTGTTCCGAACAATGCTATCGATCTTATTTCCATAAAATTCTGTGAATAGTAGAAAAATTATATTGATCGATCAATTGCTCACATTTGCAATTTTTTTTGTCAATGACTATCTTAAGTCTTTTTATTTGGAATTTGATCGTACTCTCAATTATTTATAGATAGGTCCAAAGGTGATGGCTTTTTCAAGTAATAATTTATCCAACTGTGTTAGCTATGTGGACCTAATGGATTCAAAGTAAGCATTGCTTAAGAGCTACTTCTAAACTTCTTCAGCTGATATTTTCCCAAATGAGGTGTTACTGGCACAAATGTCTACCTGAGCCTTCACCCTTCTTCCATGTGGGAACAGACCAACCAGAATATCTTACCCTGACAGCATAGATTGTCTTACTAGAACAAAACTAATCTTGGTTACAAGGGATCATAGAGAGATGAACAGTTCAAACAGAACTGTTCAGACTAGAAGGTATTTTATCAAAATATAATTGTTTATTATACCTTCCATTTCAAAAGTAGCTAAAGCCAAGAAGGTGAAAAAATTGTTCATATGCATGATTACTTAATGTCCTGGCCTGTCTACTATCCAACCAGGCAGGAACTTACACTACTGCCTTTTTATCACCAAATATTTTCATAGTTGCAGGAGAAGTTCATATGTTTCTCCTCGTTATTAGGCATTAAATTGATAATATTTTAATCACAGTGTTTCCTCTTGCCTCCATGCTGTAAATATAAAAATGGTAAAGCTTTAGGTCTAACTCTATCAAACACTAAGGTAGAGATAATGGAATAATACTTTAAAACAGAGTTGCGTTTGATACAGTAACTACAACAGAACAATGCAAACCTGTGCCTTTTAATTATATTATATATAGTTACATATTTTATATTTATATGTGCTGATTTTATATTTCACACAGTAAAACTTACTAGAATTAGTTGATAATTTGACAAATAAATTTATATTTATTTATTCCAATAAATAGAATTGGAATATAAATAATTAGGTTTAAAATATATATTAGAATATAAAAAGTATCAATGCAATGTCTATAGTATAAACTTGTGATACATCCTAACTGTTCTTGGTCTTCTGAATCCACATGGTAAAAAAACAATGTTTTCCTCTAATCTATAATGTATTTTACTCTGCTGCTCTGTCTATTGTTTTAACTCTCTTGTCCCAAACTGTTTTTCTCCATATTTCAGAAGCATTCCTATTGATTATACCCAAATTTTGCTGAGATATCTAAAAAAAACATTATTCTTCTGCAGTCCCCATGGGTCCTAGGATCCCAGGTCCCAGTTACCTGCATCATCAGATAACAGGGGCAAGACTTCTCACCAAGGCCCATGCAACATTTCAGCACATAGTAATTGAAGACCAATCTCAATTTCTCATTTCCTATATTTCAGGGCCCCAATTACTTGAGATGCAGGAATTAGCAGTAAGCAATTGTGGAATGCAAGGCAACTTAAAATGAAGAATGAAATAACAAAATTTGAGAGAAAGTACTGTAATTAAAACATTCAACTTATAGATGACCAGCCCATATGAGTGAACAATTTCACAAAGTGTCATAAGATTATTTTTAATACCCCTCCCCTATGATTAATGAAAGATTTTATTCCAACATAAGTGGGCCAAAAAATGGTTCCTTGAAGGATAGATCCATAATTGGTCTACTAAAGCCCAGAAAACTTGACTTAGAGGTCAAATGTAATTCAGAAAAATATTTGAAGCACTAAGGAGTGCTTCAAAACACTGGGAGTTCAGTACAACATGGTTCTGTTGTATAAAAATGTCACTCTCAAACCAATGATAATCTACATTTAATCTTCTGAAAGTGTATTCCTTTTCAAATAAACTTTTTAAAATCACATTCGTCAAAATGACATTTTACAAGTTGATGATACTTAAAGACATTACAAGTTTTTTAAGTGTAGGGAGCAAGTTACAATAGAGTTGAATTATTTACACAGCACTAATGCCAAACACGTTCAACCATTCATTAAAGTGTAGAAATAGTACCACCCACAATTTGTGTTTTTCAGTAAGGGCCTTCCAGAAATGTGTTAAATAGGTTAGCCTCCTAAATTTCAAACCCAAACCTGAGCTAATAAATTTCATCATTTAATAAGGTACACTTTAAAAAGTCACAAATAGTTGCCTTATCATATGTTATTTTATTTTTTCCCTCTGTCTAACATAGTAAGAAATATGACTTTAAGTCTTGAATATGGGTATTCATCAAAGATATGACAAACATAATATCTGTCTTCTATTTTTATCATATTCCTATTTTGGAATAAATTTTAATTTTCTTCTTTTTCAAAACTTATAGGCAGTAGAAAATATTATTCCATGTAAAATAAAATAATCACACCATTGTACAAAGCCATTTATAAAAATTCGTAGTTAGGTATACATTCTAAGCCATTTTTTTAACTTTCTTTTTGACTAAAGATTAATCTTCCAAATGGATGAGAATAAAATCTTGTTTAGGTGCTTCACCTCTCCAGTCTCCAGCAAACTTTTGCTGCAGATAAATCAATTATGGAAATATAAGCTGACATCAGTTCAAGAATATGCAGGATTTAATGTCCATGGAATGCATATAAACCATTCAAAGTATTAATAGACAGTTTAACACTGACTATCAGGAAGTTGAAACCATAGTGGAATTATAGTAAAGACATAGAATGAATGAAAAATGAACAAGGGGCAAGTACAGCTAGAATATTCAATGTACACATATGATAAAGGAAGTGGTAAATTGGAAATTGGTAATTGGAAATTGGAAATTGGAAAGGGTTGGTTGAGAATGATGGAAAGAATGACTCCTATCTAGGAGCATTGGACAATTAGATGGATATATTTAATTGTAAAACAATTGCACAACCTTTTAAAATTCAGTTAAAAAACACAAGAAACACAAAACAGAAAAATTACAACCAAACAGCAATCTCCAGAGAGTATGAATATGACCTTTCAAAATTTTAATCTATTAATGAAGGGCAGTCTTGGGAAAAGCAAACAAAACTGTTCAAAGAGGGAAGTTTGGGATAGGGGAGAATTTTGAACAGAATTAAATAGATTGTCTAAGGTTATAAATCACCTACATCTGCTGCAAATAGTATCTTTCTTCTACGAGATTTCTGTCTGAACTGGATAATCCAGTCCTGTGACACACTTGGTAGCTTGTGAGGTTAGAGTGGAAGAAACAAGATCATGAACCCATTACTCCACTGGAGAGAAAACAATACTCTATATTTTCTCTAATCTCTCTTCACTACTCTTTCTTCATACTTTTAAGTCAATTGATTTTGAATTACATTTTTCCTTCTTTCTTCTGGCAAAATAATTCATTACATATTATTTGCCATTTTCTTCTTTCATGATGTTTAATTGGCCAAGTGAGTCCATTAAATATCCCTCTTGCATTTGGTTGCTATGAAACAACATTTATGTTAATGAGGAGAAATCTAATGTAAAACTTTGTCTCCAGAATACAGACCTAGAAGCTGTGATCACAAATATTTGGCTATTTTTTTCTTTTACCTTAAAAGACTTCTTGTGTCTAAAGTGCCCACAAAAATAAGTACTCCATCACTTGTTGGTTCAATCAGAATTGTCTAAGTTCAAAGATATATTTTCCTAACAAGATGCTGATAGGAAACAAAAAATACTGCACTTTTATCTTCTCTCTTAAGATTCTCCTTAGATACCATATCAGTAACAGTGAAGTTATTCTAGGCAAAATTATTTCAACAGATTATTTTTCTCTTGGTCTTGCATTTGTTCACCAAGATTTATGGAGGAGAATAGAGTTGAATGACCCATACCTTGGAAGACAGTGTCTGTTACAAAAGGACAATGCTTCTATGTCCTACTTCTATGTCCTCCTCTTAGCTGTTGCCGGAGTTCCAATTAATCACAGCTTCTTGGCTTCATGTCTAGTGAAGCTGAAGGACTATATGGGCTCCACCACTGTTAAATCTTCATTATTTCTCTTTTAAAACTCTTTAAGTTGCCTCATTTGGACGTGGAATTTATTTTCATGTCTTCATTCAATCAGTTCTGCACTGTAGTGAGCCAAATAGGCTCTGTAAACTCACTTTAGGGAGTAAAAATTCTAACACAATTTATATCAAAAAGTTTTGGCCTCCCTTCACTGCTGAATACAATATGCTTAACTAAGTCTTCTAAGAAAACTTTTTTTTATTAACTTTTCCTTTTGCTCAATTCTTTTCTGAACTTTTTGGCATATGTAATAACAGAAGTCTTCACTATCTCATATTAATAAGGATATTACTTTTGTGAGCCACTTAGAAATATGAAATCATTGGTTTGAAGTATCCGATCAGATTTTTTTCTGTGTTTCACTGCTTCACATCCAAAGACATTGTGGAAAGTGTTACAAACAAAAATGTGTAATCCCAACACCTTCTTTCATTGTGAAGGTCACTTTCTCCCTAAATATTTTGACACAAATTATCTTTTTCAGAGAATTACTCTTTGGTAATTAAACGTAAATTCACAAATTTTGATGCCTTATTTTTTTTAAGAACTTTGAATTTAAATTTCAATACAACTTTGTTTCAAACAGTGAAAATATATTTCCTGGGTAAGGACAATTCCAAGGGACCCTACAGGATTTACAGGTTTGTTTGTTTAGTGTGAAAAAGAGCCATCTTCATTCACATTGCTCCCTCTCTACTAAGTCTCCTTGGATTTCTTTGCATGAAAAGACTATTCTTCCAGGCAATTTCAGTTTTCGTAATAGGCTAAGTTGTTAAAATTTTGAACAATTAAAATTTACCTGTCATAACATTAAAACTTTTGAAAATCCTTTATCAGAACCACGAATTCACCAATCCTAATTCCACCATTACCATCAAAAAGTTAACATGCTATTTTCATGATATAGTATCCCGGCAGCTATTATATTCCAGTGGCTTTGTTATGTATATAAATAACCATATTAGCTGATGCTAAGCACAATTAATTCCAAGATATGGAACCAGATTTTTTCATTTGTGGTTGTTGTTTTTGATGAACTATGTGATTTCGGTTTTCTTTGGGTTTTCCCCCTATGGTTTATCCTTCCGGTATATCATTTTGTATTGTATATACATTTACCTTGATTAGTGAAGGGAAGAGGAAAAGCATAATGGTGAGACAAAGGACAAAAGGGAAACCAATGCAATAGCAATACTCACAAGACAATATATTGGAAATGTACATTACAACTTGTGAGGGATGAAGGGGTGAAGGAAAACTGTGAGAAAAATGAGAGAAGGTTAACAAATTTGAAAAGTTATTATTTAATACCTTACAATTACTGTATCCCCACTGTACATCACTTTGATAATAAAATTGAAAAACAAACTGCATAAAATATAATTTCACTGTATTGGCACAGGAAATAATATTCTTTATGTAGTAATCTTTTAAAAATCAGTACTATTTGGCATCTAATTTGAATTAATTACCCCTTTTTATCAGAGGGTCATCAACTTGAATGTTATTCAACTAGACAATATTTTCACAATATACTTGCCAATTTTTTCAAAAAAGTATAAATTTAGTACTTTCTCATTCTAAAACAGAAAACTGTTTAATGCTATGGAAACCCATAACTTTTAAAAGTAAGTAGTTAATAGGACAGAATATATGTGTTCTTCAAAATTCCTATGACTAATAACTACTCAATTTTAAATTCTAAACATTCCTGAGAGATTCCAAACAGTACCTGTTTGCATGTTATATAATTCTGCAATAGATTTAGTTTCCAATGGGGTGTTACAGACTGAGAAGTCAACAGAAAAATAGCCACATTCTGGTAGAGGATAAAACTATGAAGTATGTGTAATAATTAATTCTTCAAGAGTAAGCTATTGTTTATCAGCGTAAGCTATTTTTTCTATGACCATCAATCCCAAGATTTATGCCATAAAGTCATCCTAGCCCAACAGTTTCCAACTTTTAAGGGGCACCTTAAAATTCCTTAATTCACATCATGAATACCTTATCTCTATTTTGAAAAAAATGCTACACCTCTGCTAATGTGACGCCCTCCTTGTTCTGAAAAGAACACCACAATACATTCAGCTGCATCATTTTTCCTCCACTGGTATTCTTGAGATCAGAACACTTGCAAATATTATTTATATTTATATTTTTTTAACTATCATAGATATTCAGGATGCTAAGATAAAAAAAAAATTATGGTTCAAAGCCCACCCAGGCAGGAAGGTTTCTTAGAATCTTATCTCCAAAAAAATTCTCCACAAAAGCCAGACTCAAGTGGCACTGAGGTTGAAGTGGTAGAGCACGAGACTTGAGCATCAACAGGCTCAGAGATACTGTCCAGGCCAAGAGTTCAAGCTCTAGGATGAGCCAATAAAACAAAAACAAAATTGAAAACAAACCCCAAACCTAGCATTTTTCTCCATGTATACAGAGGTACGTGAATAAGGAAATGACTTCCTGTTTTACAAATAGGTAGAAGAAAGAAGATGTCACACAATTACTCTCTTCAAACCATATTAAACCAAACCCTTAAAAAATTGGTTTTTCTAAATGTATAAATTAATGTCATCCATTTTTGGCAACTCTGTCTAGATTATTCACATTAACACAGTATACATGAACTGTGGGAATTATCTATTAACTATGTTCTAATTATAACTCTCTTGAAAGAATATCTAGACAAATAGAATGCCAGAATCATTTGTGAAATTAACAATTAATCCCTCTACTTAAAAAGAATTTTGTAGTATACTATAGAATATGAAATTACAAACAAAACCAAAAAATATATTTTAAATCTAAATTCTAATTTAACAAGGTCTACAAAGTCCTACATTAGACGATCTTTGCTATTTCTCCAGATTTAAGCTTTTGTAATCCTTCAACATTAATTTGGAATCCAACAGAATGAGGCTTACTTACTTTTGCAAATTTTTGGATGGGAATCATGATCTATTTTTCATCTGTAATGATGAGAGCATTTAAAACACAAGTGTGGATATATATTAGTTGCATTCAATAGGAAACTTGACTTCTCAAAACATAATGACAAAATTAGCCCAAACTTCCAACTGTGTATTCCTTTTTTGTTGTTTGGTTTGTTTTAATGAGACAAAATTATTCTACCTGGTCCAGGTAGAATAATTGAGTGCTACAATTCCAAGCTTGTAGCACTTTGCCCTGCCATAGTTTGTTTATTTAATCTAGAAACAGACTAGCAGTTCTGAACTTCTCCTATGATCTTATCCACTAGACTGAATGCTCAGACTGTTTATGTACTATTTTCAAAGATGTTTTAACATTTGACACAGGATATGAACATTTTCAGATGCACCTGCAGGGTTCCCTGATTCATTCCACCATGGATCCTATAATAATAATGATTACTTGACTTTCTTACTATCTCTGGTCCCTACCTATGTAATATTATCAACTTCTGGGGGAAAGTTCACTTGAAGGCTTTCTAATATTTAAAATTATCATTTGATTCTAATCTTACTCAGGACTTATTTTCTATTGTTTTCTAACTTTTATACATATTCTGAGAGTTGTTTCATTTGTGTCTTTTTGTGTGCACCTATATGTGCCTCTGTGTGTATGTGTATGTTCGTATGTATGTATGCAAAAACCTAAAGCTGTTATTCAGCAATGTTGCTCGTGACTGGTATTCCAGCTTTTGCCTGATTAATTATAGGTAGTGTCTCAAAGCCCATACTGTCCAAGTTGGATGCAAATTGAACTTCCCAGACTCCTTTACATTCTGAGGTTTTATTTTTCCAGGAGTATCAACTTTTAAACTTCAAACACTTTTGGGAGTGTAAAGTCTAACCTGTAGCCCAGATTTTTAACTCAAGAATTCATATAAAGATAGATGAACATATACATTACATATCCTGAGTGTACGCTGTTAGAAATGTGATCATAAACCAAGTTGTTGTGAAATCTGAGGATTTGGGTTTAAAGCCAGCACGGGTAGGAAAGTCCTGCAGGCTCTTTTCTCCAATAATTACTAGAAAATTGGAAGTGGCACTGTGGCTCGAGTGGAAGAGCCCTAGCCTTGAGCTGCATTTCAGAGGGACAGCAACCTGTCCTATATTTCAAGTGCCACAAACAACAAAAACAACAACAAAAAGAATATAAGAAAAGGAAAGAAAAAGAAATGTGATCTTAGCCACCAGGTTCATTGCTAGTATAATTCCTGTTCTCTCAAGATGGATTCTTTTTTCCAGTTATGTGTCTACTCTCATATATCTGACTTGCATTGGAAACAGAATCATTCTTCCATTCTCCTTTTTGCACATTTACGTGATTAGCAAGCGTGATTTAGAAAGGCAGTGGCCTCATGCTTCATGTTCCACTTAGGAGTAATGCTTTCTCTATATCACTCCCATAAATCTACATATTGGATTTGGCTTTATTTTTTCAATGTGTTCTGATTTGTTGAGTCTTCTATATTTTATTGAACACTTATACATAAACACAGAAATTCTTTTTCTCCTATAATTGCTATTGTTTGTCTTACTCTTAACTTATGTACACTTGGGAAATTAATGCACAGCACATAGACTCACAAAAATGATCTGAGAACCTTCTTCCTATTTAAAATTCACCTTAATTTACAGAGCACATAGGAAGTTTGAACAAAATGTTCTCATGGATAATGTATTTATAAGCAATTTAAATTTCATTTCTCTTTACTAAGTTGTCTCTGAAACACGTGTTACCTCATGGCCAAAATTATCGTTGTGCTATTTCAATGAAGCCAGAAAACATTCATTTTTTTCTGGAGCAGTACCATAGATTGTTACTGGAAGAAAGTGGAAGTAACTGTTACTGGATGTGGAAACTGATCCTAGGAGAGGAATTGAACATAGAGAAATGACAAAGTTCAAGTTAACTATTGCTTTCTTTTTTACTGTATAAGAAAAGGATCCTAGGCTGGAAGGAAACTCTGTCCCTGACTTTTGTGAGTGTGTCCTTTACTCATATAAAACTTGTCTGTGAACTTCTGGTTGAGAGTATTACAAAAGGAAACAATGTGTCATTTGAAGCCCAGTATAGAACAAAAGGAAGTCACTTTACTTTAAAAATGTTCTACTGCAAAGAAGCAAAGATATGGAGGTTTTAAAGTGTCTTATGGATGGATGTTTCACTCCTGAGATGATTCTCTTGTTGCAGGAATCAGTTATCAATTCCTTTAGTCTGGTCCTGAGTTTTCCATAGCAATAAGGATTCCAAAAAAGCAGGATCCAGTGAGTATGATCAGAAAAAGCAGCCTATTTTCAGACCACCACTATTTTAAGGAGAGTCCCAAAGAAATACCCAGGGTTTGTTTTGTTTCCTTGTTTATTTAGTTTGTGCTGGTTCTGGGGCTTGAACTTAGAGACTGGCCCCTGTCCCTAACCAGTTGTCTTTCTTTCCCACCTGGCCCAAAGCTAGTACTCCGCTGCATGAGCCAAACCTCCACTTCTGGCTTTTTTGGTGTTTAATTACATATAAGGGTTGACAGACTCTCTTGCCTTGGTTGGCTTTGAACTAAGACAGTAAGAAAGCTAAGTGACATCAACTGTATGTACTTCTTTTTGAACCAAGAAATATTAGATGAAGTTTATTATAAAGTTACTATTTGGCAATTTTTAAAGAAGAGAATATGTTTAGCAAAGAAGCCATAAAAAATAACTCAGCAAAAGTAGGTGCACTACTAAATCATTTGGGAAGATTACTATTGACTTCATCATTCCTTTGAGGGAAACTTAAAGCCATATTTGTAATTTTTTGTTGGTTGTGATTATTGAATATTGATGCTGGGCCTTGTCTCTCAGCTCTTCAGCACAAATTGAGCACTCTACCACTTTAGCTACAGCACCACTTCCGAGTTTCTGGAGTTAATTGAAGGTAAGTGTTTCATGGACTTTCCTGACCAAGCTGGCTTTGAACCACAATCCTCTGGTCTCAACCTCCTGAGTAGCTAGGATTACAGACATGAGCCATCAACACCCGGCTCATATTTGCATTTATGTTCACTTAATGTCACTATGTAGACAAAGAATGGAAATCTGAACCAAATGATGTGACATTGAAGCTTGTCAGAATGATTGAGTTAGCAATAAATATGTCCTCCTTTCCCATTTTGTTACATTAATGACCCATGAGCTATGGGTCTCTTACATTAGCATCCTCTTCCATCTTTGTAAGTGTATTTAGTATCAGAAAATGTTCACAGAGAAATATAGAAAGACAGATTTTTAGAAAGCAAAGGAGATCAGGTATGAAAGAACAGCATAGGAGATACATTTATCACACAGAGATTAAGAACTAGCCTAGGAGATTTTGAATGCTAAAGGCAATGAGGAATAAGCCTAGTTGATAACTAGTTCTTCAATATCCAAAAATGGTTTCCTAGAACGGTTTCTGCTATACCTTAGTTACTATCATTTTTTCTTTCCATCAGGAGTTATTCCTTCTCTTCTGTCACAACTGTTAATTAGCCTCTGCCCTTTTGGTGTGATGACTTGCCAAAAGAGTTTCCAAATCTCACTTAGACTGTTGTTCTTGTTGTTGCTGTTGTTGTTTTGGCAGTCCTGGAGCTAAAACTCGGTGCTTTTTTCCCCCTCAAGTCTAACCATCCACCATTTGAGGCACAGGACCACTTCCAGTGATTCCTTTTCAATTTATGTGGTACTGAGGAATTGAACCCAGCGTTTCATGCATGCTAGGCAATCACCATACCATGAAGCCACATTCCCAGAACCCTAAATGACTTTCTTAAGATGGCATTACATTTTCATTATGTAACTATGTATCATAATTTTAACAAGAAATTTTTGCTAGAAAAGAGCATTGAACACAGTACTGAGTCCAGTAAGGCTAGTTGGACAATGGATTATTGTCACAGTGTAGCGAGGGCACAGAGGGAATTACCTCATGGAGCTGGTACAACAGAGTGAGCATGACAGAGCCTTTGCCACAGTCTACCTCCAGAATGAGAGGGCCACCTTGGTTCCAACCATATGGGGATGCTCGGCCACCTCCTCCAGCACCCATTGAATCAGTTCCTGAGAGAGAAAGAGAAAGAAAGAAGGTCAGAATTACACTTAAGCCAGGTGCCGGTGGCTCAGGCCTATAATCCTAAGTACAATGGAGGCTGAGATATGAAGATCGTGGTTTATAGCCAGCCCAGCAGGAACACTTGTGAAACTCTTTTCTCCAAAAAACACCAGAAAACTGGAAGTGGTGCTGTGACGCAAGTGGTAGAGTGCTAGCTTTGAGCTGAGGAGCTCGGGGAGCTGCCCCAGGCCCAAAGTTCAAGCCCATGACTGAAAAGAAGTGGACTTCCCAACACAAGAAGTGGACTGAATAGCACCCATTGTCCTAAGGAGCATGGCAGAGAAGTCAGGCCGAGCTTCCTGTCAGCTAGGAGTCATTAGTAGGTCACCTGGATTCTCTGTGCCTCAGTTTCCCCAGCTTCAAAAGTGAACAAAATGAAGGATCCCATTACTCATGGGGATAGGGTAATAAAGAAAGAGATCCATGTTTTGTTTCATAATCCTATACCTGTTTCACCATTAATAACACACACCATCTGAGATCATTCTGGGACTCTTCCTATCATATGGTCACAGAATTGCCAAGAACAGGATCAGATGGCCCCTCCCTCTGTGCCTGTCTCTGCTGCAGAGATCCCTCTATATTAATCCCTTGTTTCCTCAACTGTACCAGGAGGAGATTGAAGTCCAATGGTTGAGGCCCAACCCAGAGCTTCACCTCTGGTCAAGAATCGGCTGCCGTGGACTGAGTTTGGGACAATCCATCTAAACTAATGACTGAGCGTGGTGCTACATGTCTACCTTCCCAACTACACTAGACCGGGCCTGGTGGCTCATGCCTGTCACAGATAGGAGGACCATGATCCAGCCCAGCCTGAGCATATGTTAATTCTCCATCTCAGAAAAGCCCAAGACAGAAACGCTTGACTCGCATTGTAGAAGACCTGACTGGCAAGCCTAAGGTCTTTAGGTTTAACCTTAATATACCAAAAAGAACCAGAGTGCCAGTGTCAGAGGCTCATGCCTATAATCCTAGGTACTCAGGAGGCTGAGATCTGAAGATCACAGCTCAAGATTTAAGATAGGGTTGGCCTCGCCCATCAGACCTCATGATGAGAAGACCCAGAGTCTGACCTATGCTGTTGCGCTCCATACTAGCAGAACTCGTATCCTTACTAAGTGTTGGTCATGCTCTCTGTCCCCCTGGGAAGCCATCCCCTGCAGACCACACTCCCAGGTCCTCCAAATCTCCCACTGCCACCAATTAGGCTCAAGGGAGTACCCAGCTCCATTGCACACAGATCGCTTGTTCTTGTAATTTAACAGTGCTGTGTCCCCTTCAAGCCTCACACCTTTCCAGGCCCCCAGACCTCAGCTGTGAAGCCCATACATGCCTCAAAGATAGCAGGTAGAAGTTACCAAAGCATTCTTCCTCCTTGTTACAACCCAATTCTACACACACACACACACACACACACACACACACACACACACACACACACACACACACACACACACACACACATACACACACACACACATCCAGAACGGTGACAGAAGACTCATCCATGCAGCACCTGCAATTTGCCAACTGATCACTCCCCTGAGCACAGTAAGGTTGTACAAGGAAAAATATTATCTCTCTCTCTCTGTCTCTCTATCTCTCTCTCTATGTGTCTCTCTGTCTCTCTGTCTTCATGTGAAAGTTTGACCGAACACAGAACACAAGGGCTCACACAGCAAGGGTGTCTATCTTCTGCATCCAACACCTCCCATCCCCAGAAAGAAAGAAAAATACCCCAGAAGGCAGGTGTAGACATGCTCCTCCCCACCTCTGACTAAAGCCACCGGGTATTCACCAGGGAGAGGACGGGTGCAAATGTGCGGCAGTGTGGCTCCCACTTCTCCAGGCCAGGGGATTTCCGGCGCCCACTCCTCACTCAACCATATATCTCCCGGTTTCCTGGGACACTAGCTGCTGGGGATGGGGGTGAGATCCTCGGGCCAACACCCACCCCCACCCCTGGGGCACATTTGTGGCAGGGCGGGGGCCAGACTGTGGGGCACAGGGGAGGCGCGGGTCCGGGTCAGAGAGGAGGGGATATGGGGTGCAAGGTGCAGGGATGTGTGGCAGCCACTCACATGTGTTGCTGGCAGAAGCTGTTGGCAGCTGCTACAGGTGGGGCAAGCAGCAATGGCAGAGGCATGACACACACTCAGGCCCTGAGCAGAGGACAGGGGAGCCAGGACCAGGTCAAGGCCGCAAGCTGGCTCGTGGCACACCATTGCACCATTGCCTGAGGAAACCATGGGTCTGAGCCCACAGCACCAGGTTTGAAATGCTGCTCCATGGGGAAGGGGGGAGGGGACCAGGGCTCAGGCAGGCACACGATGGGCCTGAGGAAGGCCTTTCCTCCTAGGCCTCGAGTATCTTGCTCACCACTCAGCCACCTCTACCTTCCTCAACTGCTGGTAGTGGTGTCAACAAACAGAGGGAATCATGGTGCTACTGGTCTACATGGAATGTGGGCGTGGCCACCATTCTTGTATCCTATTGGTCAGAAATCACCATGAAACAATGGGGGTGTGGCTGGAATCCTGTGATGCAGACAGAATGGGCGGAGTCAAAATGACGCAGCCCATTTCCCAGGGAACTCTGTCCATGCCAGTTGGGGACAAGAGGGTGACCTGCTTTAGCCGGATGGCTGCACAGATTGTTGTCTATGTCTGTTTGTTCCCAGACCTTGAACTCAGGATCTGGGCACAATCTGTGAGTTGCTTTTGATCAAAGCTAGCTCTCTACCACTGGAGCCACATGGCATTACTTCTGGCTTTGTTGGCACTAATTCAACAGGAGTCTCAAGGGCTTTCCTGTCTAGGGTGACTTTGACCATGATCCTCCTTTCACAACCTTTTATGTTTTAAGGAGGACTGCTGGGGGCCACTGATGCCTGGCTAATCATTGGTTTTGCTGATGTTCTTTGACAGACCTGTGAGTTCCCTATCCTCAGGTTGAAGTGGTAGGAGCTGGAGCCCACAGTTTGAATCCTGGTCCTACCACCAACAAATGGCAGGAGATCCTATGAAACTCATTCCTATTCATATGACTACCAAAGGAATGTGATGTATATCATGATTAAATGGGCAGTACTTGAATGATTTGAGGATAAAACTATACACAATTACATTATAGGACACTGGTCGATATTAATTAATAATTTATGAAGCATTTAAACAATCACATTCATTAAATGGAGGCCAAATGAAATACCTACGAATTGGGCATCAGATAGCATGGAGATGCTATTTTTTTTTCTGCCAGGACTGGAATTTCAACTGATGGCCTAGGGATCCCTGCTGTTGCACTGTGTAGAAAGGGGAAGCTAGCCTCCTTGAATTCAAGAAATTCAAAGTCTGTTCCTTAGGCCTGAAATCGATGCTCACCACTAGAAAACATCCTATTTGTGTACATTTTAAATATATGATTTATATTTATATGCATATGTTGATTCTATATTGCATTCAGTGTAGTTTTTATTTTATTTTTTGTTTTATTCATGTATTGACTTCTCATTTTATTGACTATTATGACTCATAGAACAGTGATTACATTGATTACATAGGATATAGGTTTGCATATGTATGGCACGTCCTTCCTGACACCCAGGACTTTCACAGAAAAGGAAACGTGTCAGCATCAACTTATTAATACAAGATTCATTTTTGGGGAGTGCTGGCATTTGAACTCACATCCTACAAGGCCTAATTCATGAATGGGTGAGTGTCAGCCTGGCATCCTGTGGCAAATTGAGCTGACAGGCAGTTCCGAGTACCTGAGATCGAGCCCCAGCGGTTGACAAAATAAGAACAGATTGACATGCAGATGGTAGTACACTAATAAATATATATCCTTATAAAGTGTCAGAGATGTCTATACATTATTCGGTTATATAGACTACATTCCTACCAATTCTTGGATATTTATAATGCCTCCATATAATTAATGTTATTGTTTTCATTCTTAACAAACTATTAACTAAATCAATCAATATCCTGAAATTATTACATTCTGTAAGTAATAGTATTATTTTAATGCTTCATAAATATTAAATAAAATCAGTCTTCTGAAATGATGCTGTCTAATTTTATAGGAGCATCATTCACCCTCAATTCATTCAACTGTGACATTGATAATATTACCTTGTTATTCCCATGGATGGGAACGAGTCTCTTAGTATCTCCTGCCATTGATTGGTGTCAGGACTAGGATTTGAAATCAAGGCCTACATTGCCACGTGGACCTATGACTTCCTCAATACTCTGACAACCTTCAGCAATGCAAGGTGAAGTACCCTTTGCAACAGTGTCATTCAGACCCAGGAGGGTCACCGTGCAAAGGAAGAAAACATAAAAAGGCCATCTCGCTGCATTTTTTCTGTACATTTTTGCCACACAAGGCTTGGGGGTCTAGGATCTCAGGATCTACTGTATGTCCAGTGGCTGCACCCCAGCATAGGGTGTCGAAGCTGAGGCAGAGTTACCACAACCTGAGTTCAAAGCCCCTACTGAGCAAAAAATAATGAAAAGAAATTAGCTCCTTGGCTTGCAATTCACCCCGTTTTTCTGCCAGGCTTTGGATTTGAACTCAAGTTCTGGGTAAATCTGCAGCACTGCGTTAGTAAGGCAAGCTCACCGTACTTGAAGATAAGAAAGTCAGGCCTGTACTCTAAGTCAAAATTCAAGCCCCAGCCTTGGAAAACATGCTATTTATATACATTGAAAATGCAGGATTTGTACTTACCTATGGATGTTCAGTCCATACACGTTTGGTGTGGTTGTTCCTTGTACTTTTTGTTTTATTCATTTATTTACCATTGATTTTACTATGATGACACCCATTCCCTTTATTATATTGATGACATCCTATCACATGGAATCTAAATTTGTAGACGTGTTCTCCATCATGCCTAACACCCAGGACTCTCAGAGAAAAGGAAAAAACTTTCACACTTGGTTTCTTACTGCATGATCCAATTGTTGGTAGTGCTGGGATCTGAACTCAGGGCCTAGCAGGACCAATTGGTGAATAGTTCAAAGTGACCACACCAGCCTGTGAGCAACAAAGGAGTTAGGCCATTCCCAGGATCTGACATTGATCCCCAGGGTGGGTCATGATAGTCATAAATTAATAATTAAAACATAGGATCAATATTTACATGTATGTTTGGACAGCATCTTGCCTTTGGAGTACTTTTTCTCCTTATTTTCTGTCTTATGTAATTATTGTGTATTTTACTGAGTAAGGTAACAAATATAACAGTGCTTACATGGAAGACAACCTATTGCCCTGGCTATATGGTTTCCTATGCATTCTCCATCCAAACTGAGACTCAGGACTCTCACAGGACAGGAAAATAGGTGAATCGATGGGCTTCTCACATCAGGATTCATCTTTTAGCAGTGTTGGGATTTGAACTCAGAGCCTATCAGGCCCAATTGGAGAAAGGGTCAAGGTGAGGACACCAGCTTGTCAGCAACGAAACAGATAGGCCATTCCCAGGACCTGACGTCAAGTCCCAGGGAGGTCCAGATAGTCATGAATTCATAATTTAAATATAGGGTCTATATTTACATACCTGTGTGGACAGCATCTTGCATTCGGTGCACTTCTTAATTTGTGTTGAATTCATGGAGTTATTGTGTATTTTACTGAGTATGGTGACAGGTATAACTATGTGGACATGGATGACAACCTGTTCCCATAGTTATAGGGTTGCCTATGCATTCTACATCCGAGTGGAAGCTCAGGACTTTCACAGGAGAGGAAAACATGTTCAACGACTGGCTTCTGACAACAGAATGAATCTTTTGTCAGTGTTGGGATTTGAACTGAGGTCTGGGTAACTCTGTTGCACTTTGGGGGAAGGGAAATCTCACCATCCTTGAAGACTACAATGTCAGGCCTGGTCCAGGGCCTGATTTGAAGCCCCAGCACTGGACAAAATAACAAACATACGATCTCTCTTTACCTACAAGTGTGGTATGCATCTTGCATTCAGTGTAATTATTCTTTTTATTTTGTGTCTTATTCATGGATGTATTGTGTATTTTATTGTGTATGGTAATAGATATAACTATGCTGACATGGATAACAACCCATTTGAATGGTTATAGAGTTGTCTATATAGAATTCTCCATCCTCGTTGAGACCCAGTACTTTCATTGGACAGGAAAACGGGTGGATCGATTGGCTTCTCAAATCAATGTAAATCTTTTGGCAGTGTTGGGATTAGAACTCAAGGCCTAGCAGGCTCAATTGGTGAATGGGTCACAGTGAACACACCAGCCTGTGAGGCACTAAGGAGGTAGGCCATTCCTAGGACTTGAGATGAAGCCCTGGTTGGGGCCAATATAGTCATAAATTCAGCATTTAAACAGAGGATCTATATTTCCATACATGGATGGGCAGCATCTTGCATTCAGTGTAGTCATTCTTTTATTTTGTGTCTTATTCATTCATGTATTGTGTATTTTCTTGAGTATAGGATAACAGATATAACTATGGTGACCTGGATGACAAACTATTCCCATGACTATAGAGTTCCATATACATTCTCCATCCTAGCTGAGACCCAGGGCTTACACAGCAGAGGAAAACTGGTGCAATGACTGGCTTCTCACATCAGGGTGAATTTTGGCAGTGCTGGGATTTGAACTTTGGGCCTAGGAGGTCCAACTGCCCAATGGGTACACGTGATCACACCAGACTGTGAGCCACTAAGGAGCTGGTCCGTTCCCAGGAACAGAGATAGAGCACCGGGGGGGGGGGCACAATTGTCCTGAATGCATCATTTAAACATGGGATGTATACTCAAATCTATGTGTGGACTGCATTGTGCATTTAGTGTAGTTATTCTATTTTGTATGCTATTCATGGATGTATTGTGTATTTTCTTCAGTACATGATGACAGGTATAACTGGGCTCACATGATAACAACCTATTTCCGTGGCCACATGGTGGCCCATGCATTCTTCATCCTAGCTGAGACCCAGGACTTGCACAGGAAAAGAACACAGGTGCAACAATTGGCTTCTGACATCAGGATGAATCTTTTGGCACTGCTGGAATCTCAACTCGGGGACCAGCAGACCCAACTGACGAATGTGAGCCACTAAGGAGTAAGGCCATTCCCAGGACCTGAGATGGACCCCCAGGTGAGGGTTTGGGTGGAGGGCACACAGCAGTCATCCATTCATAAGTTGAAGGTAGTATGCAAATAAGTACACAATTGTAGAGAGTAGGAGAGATGATAACCTGTGATGGAATCCAATCTACCATGTGTCTACTGATTTTTGGATCTTTCCAGATGCCTTCATTTCATGACTATGATGATTATTGTCATGCTTAATCAACACTGCTTTACAAATAGGTGATACCCCATGAGTCTTGCCTATCATTTCCTAGTCACATCATGCATTAACTACTTATTCGATGATATCAATCGCATTCCATGACTTTTTCTGTATCTCAGGATTTCCCGCCATTGCTTTCTCATGGGAGTGGGCTGAATTCAATCTTCAGGCATGGAAAACATACTCCATATATACATTTTTTTTTTTTTTTTTTTGTCGGTCGTGGGGCTTGAACTCTGGGCCTGGGCGTTGTCCCTCAGCTCTTCAGCTCAAGGCGAGCGCTCTACCACTTGAGCTACAGCGCCACTTCCGGTTTTCTGGTGGTTTATTGGAGATAGGAGTCTCACTGTCTTTCTTGCCCGGGCTGGCTTTGAACCGCGATCCTCAGATCTCAGCCTCCTGAGTAGCTAGGATTACAGGCGTGAGCCACCAGCGCCCGGCTCCATATATACATTTTAAAGATAGGATTTATACTTCCATACAAATGGTCAGTAGATACCGTGTTTGGTGTGGTAGGATTTATACTTCCATACAGATGTTCAGTCCATATCATGTTTAGTGTGGTCATTCATTTTATTTCTTTTTTATTCATTTATTTACGATTTATTTCATTGACTTTCATGACACCTCTACCATTTATTACATTGTTTACATCATATTACATCCCATCTAGATTTGTAGATGTGTTCTCCATCATGTCTGACACCCTGGACTCTCCCAGAAAAGGAAAACATATATCACACTCGGCTTCTTACTCAAAGATTAAATTTTTGGCAGTGCTGGGATCGGATCTCAGGGCCTAGCAGGCCCAATTCATGATTGGATGAGTGTGAGCACAGAAGCCTCTAGCCAATGAAGCTGTGAGGTCGTTCCCATGCACTGAGATCAAGCCCCAATTTTGGCCAAAACAGCAATACATGGATTGGCAGAAGGTGGTATACAAATAAATATATATTGTTAAAGAGTTCCAGAGCAGTCTATCTATGACTGAATGACATCTATTACGTTTCTACCAACTTTTAGGTATTTATTATATCTCCATTGAAAAAATATTATTCTTTTCATGCTTAATAAACTATTAATTAAGGTCAATCAGCATCCTAGGATTATTGCATCCAATTTTAGACTAGACAAATGCATGAACTACTCTTTCAATCTGTATTCTTATGCATAGGAATGAATCTCTTGTGATCTCCTGCCATTAGTGTGTAAGGATTAGGATTTGAACCCAGAGCCTATGTTGACCTGATGGCTTATGGCTTCCCTGATAGCCTGCCAGCCATCAGCAATGGCAGGCCAGGTCCACTTTGAAACCATGTCATTCAGACCCAGGATGGTCCCCATGCAAAGAAAAACTTGTAAAACCCTGAGCCCACTACAGCTCCCCACTTTTTGTGCTGTTCTGCTTTTCTTTTCTTCCTGCAAACCCTCTGGGCCTAGGGTCGCAGGATCAGCTTTGGGTCCCGTGGCTGCACCCCATCCTAGGGAGAGTGAAGCTGAGTCAGAGTTGTCATGACCTGAGTTCAAGCCCCGTGGTTGGCAAAATTAATTAACTAATTAATTCATTAATTAACCAACTAACTAACTAAATTGAAATAATAAAGCTCCTTGGTTTGGAATTTCTTCCAGTTTTCTTTCCTAGCCTGGGATTTCAACTCAGAGTCTTGATGAATCCGTAGCAATGTGACGGAAGGCTCAGAGTTGCCATTACTTGAGTTCAAACCCCATGCCAAGCCAAAAATAAATAATTAAGTCACTGACCTCAGAAGGGAAGTTAGTTGTGAACATGGGAGGGAAGGGATGGTAGAGGAAAAACAAACGAGGAGGCAACAATGCTCAATAGGAAATGTACTCATTACTTTGCTCATGTAACCGTGACCACTCTGTACAACATTTTTAAATGAAAAACGTACAAAAAATTATGTAGTGCTCAAGAAGCACTTTGGGGATAAGGGATGGATATCTGAATAGCTGTACAAAATTCTACACTGATTTTTTTTCAGTGTTCAGTATGGAACTTAATAAACGTAACTGTTTCTGTTACAAATATTAAGTCACTGTCTTGGAACTGGGGCCAGTATTTCTGCCATTGCTGGGATTTGAGCTCACTCTCCAAGTAACTCTTTTGCACCTTGGGTGAAGGCTAAGCTCCTTGTCCTTGAGGGAAAGATTTTCAAGCTAGTGTTCCCAGGGCCTGAATTAAGGCCCAGCAATTGAAAAAAATATTTGTATACATGTGTAATATAAGATATATAGGTACATAGGTACATATGTATGTTTATTTCATATTATGATTATTATTGGTTTTGTATGTAATTTTTTATTCATTTAATTGTTTATTTATTTAGTATTATTATACATATAATATTTATTATGTTGTGTACATGTATTATAAAATTATACACAATAATTCAGTACATTGACTCATTTTCATTAATACTTTATTAAGTGTTGAAACATGATACATAATTAAATGGAGGCATTTGTCAAGTCATCACATGGTTACAGTATGTCCCTAGTATGAGCTTTGTCTTATTTATCTTGGACAACTTCCTATAGGGATTTGTTTAGATGATTTATACTCAGAAGCCTTTTCTTGTGGATAGGCAAGTTGAGGGATAAAATCATAAGGTTGGGGCTGGGAATGTAGCTTAGTGATAGAGAGCATGCTCAGCATGCTTGAATGCCAGGGTTTGAATCCTCAGTGCCACATACTCAGAAAAAGCCAGAAGCTGTGGTGTGGTTCAAGTGGTAGAGTGCTAGCATTGAGAAAAAGAAGCTCAAAGACAGTACCCTAATTTGAAGCCCCAGGTCTGGCAAAACAATACGCCAGATTCCAGTGGCTCTGGAAACCTGCTTTCTCAGGAGGCTGAGATCTTAAGATCACAGTTTGAAGACAGCCTAAGGAAGGAAAGCCTGTTAGACTCTTACTTCCAATGAACCATCAAAAAAACCCATGTGGCACTGTGGGTCAAATGGTAGAGTGTTTGCCTTGAGCTGAATGGCTCACGGACAGCGCCCAGGCTTCAGTTTGAGACACACACTGGAAAAAGAGTGAGGGATAATCAAAATAATTTTCCTATTTGCTATTTATGAGAATATGGTTTGGAAAATGAATGCTGATGTACACCAGATTTGGAGTCAGACCTCAAGGTTCAAGTGTAGCACATCCATAATCCCAGCCTCTCAGATTCTAGCATTATAAACTTGCATCCTACAAGGTTCTGAAAGGGACATTGTTGAAAGGCTTAAACCCACCATCATTGAAGACAAGAATTTCAGACCAGTTTCCAGGGCCTGAATTCAAGCCCCAGCACTGGAAAAAATATTATTCACACATGAGATCTATTTACATACATGTGTTTACTCCATATGACATTTATTACCTTTATTTTTATTTATTTTATTTAGTATTATTACATATATAACATTTATTTCATTTATTACATCTTATGACATAGATTTATTTGCATATAGATTATACATAATACAGAGACCCAGGACTTTAACAGAGAAGGAAAAAAATGAGTTAAAATTGGCATCTGACTCCACATATAAACTTTAGGCCATGCTGGGATTTGAACTCACACCCACAGTGCACAAATCATGAATGGGTAAGTTGTAAAAGAAAAGCCTTTGCAAACTGAACTGCCAGCCATTTCTGAGAACCTGTGATCAAGCAATATTAGTGGTGGATAGATAGATTAGATAGATAGATAGATAGATAGATAGATAGATAGATAGATAGATAGATAGATAGATAGATAGATAGATAGATAGATAGATAGATAGATAGATAGATAGATAGATAGATAGATAGATAGATGTTCAAGCCACAAGACTGGCCAAAAAAAAAGTGAGCATGGTGAGACATTTTCTACTGAGACTTAGAAGAGGGCCAAGGTTATGGGTAACAGGTAGAGGGCAGGTGCTGTTGGCTCACCCCTTTAATCTTAGCTCCAAAGGAAGCTGAGATCTGAGGATGCCAAATGCAAAGCAGGAAAGTCTATATGAGACTCTTTTCTCCAATTAAACACCCAAAAAGCCAGAAGTAGAGCTGTGGTTGAAGTAATAGAGTGCTAGTCTTGAGCACAAAAGATCAGGGATAGCATCCAGGCCCTGAATTCAAACACTGGGACTGGCACACGCACACACACACACACACACACACACAAACACGCACGCACGCACGCACACACACACATATACACACACACACCAAGATAGAGAATTTGACAGTCCATTTAATCAATAGTATTCTTTTAATGCATAATAAACTATGAATTAAATTCACTTCCTGTCCAGTGATTATTTGGTCTAATTTTATGCAAGACTGATTGACGGACTACTCATCCAACCATGACATTAATCACATTCCTCTGGACAAACAATAGTTTCTTTGGCACTTCAGTCCCTTGTAAGTGGGATGACTGGGATTCAAACTCAGGGCCTAGTGTCCACATTGGCCTATGGCTTCACTGATAGAGCCAGCCATCAGAAATGCTAGATGACCTACAGGTTGCAGAAATATGACTCACATCCAGTATGGTCAATGTGCAAGGAAGGAAAACAGAAACTGCTGACCGTCTGCAGTTTGTGGCTTTTTTTTGGTGCTGTTTTCATTTTCTTTTCCTGTGAGCCCCTGAGGCCTAGGACCACAGGATGGGCTGTGGGTCCAGAGGCTGCACCATCCCAGGCTAGGGTGAGGGAAACTGAGGAGAATTTGCCACAAACTGAGTTCAAACCCCATGCTTGGCAAAAAATAATAAATAAATTAATTAATTAACACTATTGAAGCTCACTGTCATGGATTTTGTGACATTTTGTTGTCTACCAGGCCAGGGATGTCACCTTGGGATCTGGGAAACTCTGATGCACTTGGGGCAGGGGATGGGAGAAAAGGGAAGCTCTCCTCCCTTGAAGACAAGGAATTCAGGCCTGTTCCCTAAGCCTGAATTCAATCCTGAGCCTTGGAGAACATAACATTTATACACATTTTTATTATATCATTTATAATTACATCCATACATTCGGTCTATATCTTGTTTGTTGGAATGATTCATTGTATTTTACTATATATTTATTTGTTTACCATTTATTTTATGGACTGTGAGTGCACCTATAACATTTATTACATTCATTCAAATCTATTCCATAGCATGTAGCTTTGCAGACATATTATAAACATCATACCTGACACCCAGCACTTGCAGAGAAAAGGAAAACAGGTATCACACTTGCAATCTTACTCCAGGAAGACATTTAGCAATGCTGGGACCTGAAATGAGGGCCTAGAGGCCGAATTCACGAATGGGTGAGTGTCAGCACGGCAGCCGCTAGCACATTCAGGTGCCAGGTAGATCCCAGGACCTAGGATGGAGATACAGGTTTGGCCAAAATAGCAGTATATTTCTATGCAAATGGTGGTATACAAATAAATATATATTTAGATACTGCGAGTGATGTTTATCTAGTATTCAATGACATATACTACCTTCCTAGTGATTCTCAGGTATTTAGTGAGGACTCCATTTAATCAATAGTATTCTTTTAGGGGATGGGAAGGTGGCTCAGTGGGAGAGTGCTTATCTTGCATGCAAGAGTCCCAGATTCGATTCCTCAGCAAACACATGGTCAACAAAAGCAGGGAATGGCACAGTGTCTCACATGTTACCGCCCTAACCCTGAGCTGAAAAGCTGAGGGACAACGCCCAGGCCCAGAGTTCAGTCCCCGCTACTGACAAAACACACACACACACACACACACACACACACACACACACACACACACATACACACACACACACACACAATTTTTAATACATAATAAACTATAAATTAAAATCAATCCACATCTTGTGAATACTGGATTTAATTTTTGCTAGACTAATTGACAAACTACTCATCCAACCATGACATTGACCACATTTCTCTGGTGTTCCTATGTACAGGCAATAGTTTCTTAGGCTCTCCATCCCTGTGTAAATGTCATGACTGGGATTCAAACTCAGGGCCTAGTTGTGCAGAAGCCTATGGCTTCGCTGACAGCCAGCTGACAGCAATGCCAGGTGACCTACAGGTTGCAGTTTTGTCATTTGTACCCGGCATGGTCACCATGCAAGGAAGGAAAACCAAGAAACCTCTAACTGTTCACAATTCTTGGCTATTTTTCCATGCCATTTTCACTTTTTTTTTTCCTATCAGCCCCTGAGGCCTAGGATCCCAGGATGGGGTGTGTGTCCAGAGGCTGCACCAACCCAGACTAGGGTGATGGAAGCTGAGGCAGAGTTGCCACGACCTAACTTCAAGGCTAAATAAATAAATAAAATATTAAAATATATAGAAAATAAAATAAAATAAATTTCAAAAATATTAAAAATACTATTGGGGCTCCCTGATTTGGAATGCATGCTCATTTTTTTTTCTGCCTGGCCTGGGATTTGAAATTGGAGTCTGGGAATCTCTAATGCACTGTGGGGAATGGGGAAACTCACTCTTTGAATACAAGCAATCCAAGCCTGTTCCCTAGGCCTGAATTCAATTCCCAGCACTGTAAATTAATTTTCATCCACATTTGAAATGATTAATATCTACATACTTATGTTTACTGCATATTGCTTTTTGTATTATTTATTAATTATATTTACTGACTATTATTACACTTATAACAAATATTAAATTTACTACATCTTATGAAAATTATACAGATTTACATATGTATTATATCTTACTTCAGACCTAGGACATTAAGAGAAATACTATAGTAGATGATCCCATGCTTAGAAAAACAAAAATAATACACCAACCAAAGTATAATTTATCCCTAGGCACCACAGTGACTCACATCTGTAAATACTCAGGAGGTTGAGAACTGAAGATGAAATTTCAAAGCCAATGAATGCAGAATAGCCTGAGAGATATCAGCTCCAATTAACTGGCAAATGCCAGGCTACAGGCATAGCTGAAGTGGTAGAAAATCAACAATGAACAATGAAGCCAAGAAAAAGCAAGCTGTGTTCAAATGTGAGGAGAGGAGTTAGGGGGATAAAAGGGAAAGAAATCCTCCAAAAACAGAGAACAAAAAGTCAATACACAAATCCCACCTAATTTAAGGTACCAACCAAACTGAAAAAAAATGAAGCTTGTGCAGTTTTATAACTTTTCATGAGCACATAAGCTCTTAGGTGCACTTCTAAGCTATGTTTTTAAAAATATATATGTATATATATTAATAATGCATATATATATATATATATATATATATATCTTTAAATAAAATAAGAAACAAGCCAAGGAATAAATATTTCTGAATTAGTGCCTTAAACATGGCATTATAAATTATTTATACTAAAAGTGTATTCCAAGTTTCTTTTCTCAGAATCAATCTTTAAGAAATTTGTTCGTGCCTGGCACCGGAGACTCATGCCTATAATCCTAGCTACTCAGGAAGCTGTGATCTGAGGTTGGTGGTTCAAAGTCAGCCCAGGCAGGAAAGTCCGAGTGACTCTTATCTCCAATAAACTACTAGAAAACCGAGGTCGTGCTGTGAATGAAGTAGCAGATCACTCGCCTTGAGCTGAAGAGCACAGGGATAACCCCTGAGTTCTAGCCCCAGGACCAAAAAATAAGTAAAAAAAGAAGTTTGTTCTTGCAGATCATAAAATTCTAAAATCCTGAGATTTAGGAACCTTTTCTGCCAGGGTCTTATGCTCTTTAGGCAAGTACTCCACTACTGAGATACATCACAGTCCCATTGTTTTCGTTTTTCATTTAACAATCCAGTTTATTCCCAAAATACTTAGAAGTACCTACTGTCCTCACAGAAGTGAGGTTTTATTCAGAAACCAAACTTTTTGTGCTATGAGGACTCCCCTAGTGTGTGTCGTGGTAGGCACTGACGAAAACTCATACGACACAAATGCAGAGAGTTTATAATTGTAGAAATAACTCTAAATAGAAATAAATTCAAGTGTCCCGACATTCTAGAGAGAAATGATATCCTTATTTTTGTTCTCACTCTTCAGGGCAGATGGTCATAATAGAAACACCAATGTGCTATGCTGAAATGTCAAAGTTTAAACCCCTTTTTTGAAAACCTCTCATGGTATAAAATCAATATGTATCAAATAAATGCTAACTGAACTTAAAAAAAAATATTAAAAATGCTAAGGAAGCTCCCTGGTTTGGAATGTGTGCCATTTTCTTGTCTGCAAGTCCTGGAATTTGAAACCGGGGTCTGGGTAACTCTGTTGCACTGTGGGGAAAGGGGAAGCTCACCGTGCTTGAAGACCAGTAAGTCAGGCCTGTTCCCTAGGCCTGAATTCAAGCCCCTGACCTGGCAAACGTACTCTTTATATACATTTTAAAGATAGGATTAAACTTCCATACAGATGTTCAGTCTATATTATGTGTGGTGTGGTTATTCATTGTACTTTTTTATATTTTTCATTAATTTAACTTTTATTTATTTTTTTTTAAATTTTATTTTATTTTATTTGTGAACATACTGTACAGAGGGGTTACAATTACATGGGCAGGATAATGCGTACATTTCTTACCAAGCATTGCAGCCTCCTCTTTTGTTTACCCTTCACATCCCTTCCCACGCCTCCCCCCTCCCACTCCCCACCCCCACCCCCCGCACCGACGTAGTAAAGCTCGTTTTGGACATGACAACTTGTAATTCTCATTGTTGCAACAGGTCCACCTGTATCCTTAAACGACTTGTTTTTCCCTATCTCCTCCACAAGTTATACTGACATCAAATATAGTGAAAGCAGGGGTTATACTGTGGGGGAGAGACATACATAACATCAAAGAAATAATCTTTTAAATGCTTTAGAAACACGTGCATGAAAGACAAAAAAAATTAAAATACATATCTAAGGTTTCATTTTCCTAACATCACATTATCTGACCTTTTCTGCTTGACTCATACATATACTAGATATTGCAAATAAGGGAAACCATGGGACCTATGTTTCTTTGGGCCTGGCTTATTTCACTTAATATAATTTTTGCTAAGCCTTTCCATTTCCTAACAAATGGGTCAATGTCATTCTTTCTGATGGAGGCATAGAATTCCATTGTGTATATATACCACATTTTCTTGATCCATTCATCTACTACTGAGGAGCATCTGGGTTGGTTCCATATCTTAGCTTTGGTAAATAATGCTGCAATAACATAGATGTGCTGGTAGCTTTAGTGTGGTCTTGTTTGTAAACATTTGGGTAGATGCCCAAAAGTGGGGTTGCTGGGTCATAGAGGAGATCTATGTGAAGTCTTTTGAGGAACATCCATGCTGCTTTCCAATGTGGTTGAACATGTTTACATTCCTACCAACAATGAAGTAAGGTTCCCTTCTGTCCACATCCCCTCCTGCATCTGTTGTTGTTAGAGTTCTCGATTTTTGCCATTCTAACTAGAGCGAGGTGGTATCTCAATGTTGTTTTGATTTGCAATTCTTTTATGGCTAGGGATGTTGAGCATTTCTTCATGTGTCTATTGGCCATTCTTCTTTCTTCTTCAGAGAAATTTCTCTTTAAGTCTTTAGCCCACTTATTTATTGGGCAGTTGTTTCTTTGAGGATTTGTTGTTGAGGGATTTAATTTTTTGAGTTCGAAGTATATTTTAGATATGAGACCGTTGTCCGTTGTATGGCTAGTAAAGATCTTCTCCCAATTCAGGGGCTTTCTATTGATCTTGCTAGCTATGTCCTTTGCCATGCAGAAGCTCTGCAACTTTATGCAATCTCATTTGTCCAACCTTTCTTTGATTCTTTTTGTTTCCGGGTCTCTATTCAGAAAATTTCGGCCTGAGCCAAGGAGATCTAGGGTTTCTCCTATTCCATCCTGTAATGTTTTCAGAGTGTCTGCTTTGACTTCGAGGTCTTTGATCCACTTGGAGTTGATTATGGTGCAGGGTGATATATAAGGATCTAGCTTTAGTTTTCTACAAGTACTTAACCAATTTTGCCAGCACCAATTCCTGAAGAGGCTGTCTTTCTTCCATTCTATTGATTTAGTTCCCTTATCGAAGATTAGAATGCTATAGGTCTGTAGGTTCATTTCTTGGTTTTCAATTCTATTCCATTGGTCCTGAGCTCTGTTCTTATGCCAATACCAAGCTGTTTTGATTACTATGGCTTTATAGTAGAGTTTGGAATTTCTAACTTACCATTTATTTTATTGACTGTGATGAATCCTAACTATTTATTACATTGTTTACATAAGATCACATATCATCTAGATTTGTAGATGTGTTCTCCATTATGCCTGACACCCAGGAGTCTCCCAGAAAAGGAAAACAGGTGTCACACTTGGCTTCATACTCTGAGATTAAATTTTTAGCAGTGCTAGGATCTGAACTCAGGGCCTATCAGGTATAATTCATGAATGCTTGAGTGTGTGCACAACAGCCTCTAGCCAATGAAGCTGTGAGGTGGTTCCCAGGTGCTGAGATCGTGACCCAGGTTTGGCCAAAACAGCGATAAAAGGATAGACAGAGAGTATTGTACAAATAAATATATGTTGGTAAAAAGCACCATAGACACCTATCTATGATTGAATGACCTACACTATATTCCTACCAACTCTTAGGTATTTATTGTACCATAATTAAAGGAATACTATTCTTTTCATCCTTAAAAAAAATAAAAGAAAAAAGACAAAAATTAATTGATTATTTAACTAAATTTAAAAATAATCGAGCTCTCTGGTTTTGAATTTCTGCCAGTTTTCTTTCTAGACTGGGATTTGAACTCAGGAACTTGTAGCAATGTGAGGGAAGTGCAGATTTGCTACTACTTTAGTTCAAACCTCGTGCCAAGACAAAACTAAAAAATTAAGTCACTGAGCTTGGCAGGGGGAGTAGTTGTGGAGATGGGAGGTAAGGGATGATAGGGGGAAAAGAAAGGAGGAGGGAACAATGCTCAATACGAAATATACTCATGACCTTTCTCATGTAACTGTGACCACTCTGTACAACATTTTTACAATAAAAAACATATAAAAACAGAAACAATGTAGTATTCCGAGAAGCACTTTTGGGTTAAGTGAAGGATGTCTGAATAGATGTACAAAATTCTATACTGCTTTTTATTTAATGTTCAGTATGGAACTGAATAAACTGCTTCCATTACAAAATTAAGTTACTGTCTTGGAACTGGGGCCAGTATTTATACCATTGGTGGGATTTGTTCTCACCGTCCAGGTAACTCTTTTATACCATGGGTGAAGGAAAAATTTACTGTCATTTGAGGAAAAGAAATTCAGGCTAGTGTTCCCATGTCCTGAATGAAGGTCTTGCAATGGAAAAGGTATTTCTATACATGTGTAATATATGATATATACTTACATATGTATGTTTATTATATGTTATGATTGTCATTATTGATGATTTTGTATTTATTTTTTATTTGATTCAATCTTTTAATGTTTATTTTATTTATATTATCATTCCCATTTACATTTTGCACATTTTTATAAAATTATACACAATAATTTAGGACATTGACTCATTTATCATTAAAAATTTTGCATTGAAACATGATACATAATTAAATAGAGGCATTTGTCACAGTCTTCTCACGTTTAGAGTCTCTCCCAAGAATGAGCTTTGTCTTATTTATCTTTGGACACCTTCCTATAGGGATGTCTTTAGATGATTTATACAAGGAAGTCTTTTTTTAAATTTTATTTATATTTTATTGTGAAAATACTTTACAGAAGGTTTACAATTATATGGGCAAGATAATGACTACATTTCTTATCAAGCATTGTAGCCTCCACCTTTGTTTCCCCTTCCCATCCATTACCAGCCTCTCCCCTCCCACCACCTAATCCCACGCCCACCAAAGTTATAAAGTTCGTTTTTGACATGAAAACTTGTATTTCTCATTGCTGCAAAGGGTCTACCTGTATCCTTATTTAAACGACTTGTTTTTCCCCTTCCCCTCCACAAATTATACCGACATCAAATACAGTGAAAGCAGGGGTTATCCTATGGGGGAGGAACATACAAAGCAACAAAGAAATAATCTTATAAATGTGTTAGAAACAAATACAATAAAGAAAAAAATTAAATACATATCTTAGGGTTCATTTTCCTAACATCACCTTATCTGACCTTTTCTGCTTGATTCGTACATACACTAGATGTTGCAAATACGGGAAACCATAGGACCTAAGTTTTTTGGGCTTGGCTTCCTTCACTTAATATAATTTTTTCCAAGTATTTCCATTTCCTAACAAATGGGGCAATGTCATTCCTTCTGATGGAGGCATAGAATTCCATAGTCTATGTACACCACATTTTCTTGATCCATTCATCTACTGAGGAGCATCTGGGTTGGTTCCATATCATAGCTATAGTAAATAGTGCTGCAATAAACATAGTTGTGGTGGTAAATTTAGTGTGGTCTTGTTTGTAAGTTTGTAAGTTTACACTCCCACCAACAATGAAGTAAGATTCCCTTGTGTCCACATACCCACCACCATCTATTGTTGTTAAGAGTTCTTGATTTTGCCATTTTAACTGTGGTGAGATGGGATCTTAATGTTGTTTTGATTTGCATTTCTTTATTGCTAGGGATGTTGAGCATTACTTCATGTGTCTATTGGCCATCCTTCTTCCTTCTTAAAGTTTCTCTTTAAGTCTTTAGCCCACTTATTAATTGGGCAGTCGTTTCTTTGAGGATTTGTTGTTGGGGGATTTAATTTTTTGAGTTCCAAGTATATTTTAGATATGAGACCCTTGTCCGATGTATGGCTAGTGAAGATCTTCTCCCAATTCGTGGGCTTTCTATTGATCTTGCTAAGCTATGTCCTTTGCCATGCAGAAGCTCTGCAACTTCATGCAATCCCATTCGTCCAACCTTTCTTTGATTTGTTGTGTTTCTGGGTCTCTATTCAGAAAAATTTGGCCTGTGCCAAGGAGACCTAGGGTTTCTCCTATTCCATGCTGTAATGTTTTCAGAGTGTCTGCTTTGATTTCAAGGTATTTGATCCATTTGGAGTTGATTCTGGTGCAGGGTGATATATAAGGATCTAGCTTTAGTTTTCTACAAGTAGTTAACCAATTTTGCCAGCATCATTTACTGAAGAGGATGTCTTTCTTCCATTCTACTTTTTTAGCTCCCTTATTGAAGATTAGATGGCTATAGGTCTGTAGGTTCATTTCTGGGTTTTCAGTTCTCTTCCACTCATCCTTAGGTCTGTTCTTGTGCCAGTTTTGATTACTGTTTTGATTACTATGGCTTTATAGTAGAGTTTGAAATTTGGTATTGATATTCCTCCAGCAGTATTTTTTTCTTTTGAGGATTGTTTTTTGCTATACGGGGTTTTTTATTGTTCCATATGAATTTTTTGATTGCCTCTTCTTTTTCCGTGAAGAATGACATTGGAATTTTGATAGGTATCGCATTGTATTTGTAGATAGCCTCGGGAAATATTGCCATTTTCACGATGTTAATCTTTCTAATCCAGGAGCATGGGCGTTTTTCCATTTTCTAAGTTCTGTGTTGATTTCCTTTTTCAAGTTTTTAAAGTTTTCATCATTCCTAGGTATTTTATTAATTTCATTAATTCCTAGGTATTTTATTTTTTGTGGTGCTATTACAAATGGAGTTGCTTTCCTAATTTCAGCCACACTTTTCTCATTGTTGGCATACAGAAAAGCCATTGATTTTGGGGCATTAAAAATATGCCCTGCTACTTTGACAAAATTTTGAATCAGCTTGAGTAATTTGGGAGTGGAGTCTAAGGGACACTTTAAATACAAGATCATGTCATCTGTAAAGATGGAGAGTTTTATTTCTTCTTTCCCTATTTGGATCCTCTTTATGTTGCATCTTGTCTTATTGCTGTAGCTAGGCATTCTAATACTAGATTGAAGAAACGTGCAGAGAGTGGACATCCTTGTCTTTTTACTGAGTTAAGAGGAAATGGCTGTAGTTTTTCACCATTAATTATAATGCTGGCTGTAGGTTTGTCATATATGGCCTTTATTGTATTGAGGAATGTTCCATGGTTTCCTATTTTTTCCAAAACCTTCATCATAAAAAGGTGTTGAATGTTGTCTAATGCTTTTTCTGCATCTATGGAGAAAACCATGTGGTTCTTATCCTTGCTCCTGTTGATGTGATGAATAATATTCATTGATTTGCGTATATTGGACCAGCTTTGCATCCCTGAAATGATTCCTGTTTGATCATGGTGTATGATTTTTTGGATGAATTGTTGAAGTCGATTGGCTAAAATTTTGTTGAGAAGTTTTGCATCAATGTTCATCAAAGAAATGTGTCTATAATTCTCCTTTTTGATGAGTCCCTGCCTGGTTTTTGGATGAGGGTTGTCATGGCTTCATAGAAAGTGTTTCGTAGTAAACTTTCTCTTTCAATTTCATTGAAGAGTTGGAGGAGTATTGGTATGAACTCTGCTTTGAAGGCCTTGTAGAATTCTGCTGTAAAACCATCTGGTCCTGCACTTTTCTTAGCTTGGAGGTCTCTTATTGCGGTTTCTATTTCAATGCTTGATATGTACCTGTAAAGATGGTTTAACTCATCTTTGTTTAGTTTTGGCATATCAATATTTGCTAGGAAAAGGTCCATTTCTGCCAAGTTCTCAAGCTTATTAGCATAAAGTTTTGAGAACTATTCCCTTATATTGTTTTGATTCTTGGATGTTTCTGAGGTGATGTTTCCATTCTCATCTCTGAGTTTATTTATTCGGGTGTGTTCTCTTCTTTTTCTGATAAGATTTGCTAAGTGTCTGTCAATTTTGTTCATTTTTTCGAAGAACCATCTCTTTGTTTTGTTGATTCTTTCTATAGCTTTTTGGGATTCTAATTCATTTAATTCTGATTAATTTTAATTATTTATTTCCGTCTACTTGATTGGGGTTTTTCTTGCTGCTCATTTTCAAGGAGGTTCAGATGTCTCATTAAATTGGTGGTTTCAGATCTCTCCAATTTGTTGATGTAGGAACTCAGAGCTATAAACATGCCTCTGAGTACTGCCTTTGCTGTGTCCCAGAGGAGAGATAATCTCTCTGCTAATTTTTGTTGAATAGCATGAACATTTGAATTTCATTTCTAAACTCTTCCATGACCCACTCATGATTCAGCAGTGTGTTGTTCAGCCTCCATGTGTTACCGGACTTTCTTTGGTGGCTTTTGGTGTTGAGTTCTAATTCTATTCCATTGTGGTCAGAGAGAATGCAAGGTATAACTTCAGTTTCTGAATTTGGACAGGTTTGCTTTGTGGCCTAAAATCTGGTCTATTTTAGAAAATGTTCCATGTGCTGTTGAGAAAACATGTATTCTGATGCTGCTGGGTGAAATATTCGGTAGATGTCTGTTAAATCTAGTTGATATATGCAGTTGTTTAGATCTGCAGTTTCTCTGTTGAATTTTTGCCGAGTTAATCTATCTAGTGGGGAGAGTGGTGTGTTAAAATCCCCAACAATTAATGTCTTTGGATCTATGTGGGATTTGAGGGAAAATAGTGTTTCTTGAATAAATTTGGGTGCTCTGTAGTTTGGCGAACAAATATTTAGAATTGTGATATCCTCTTGAAGGAGAGATTCCTTAATTAGTATGTAGTGACCTCCTTTATCTCTTCTCACAAATTTGAATTTGAATTCTATTTTATCTTATATTTGAATTGCAATTCCCGGCTGTTTATTGGTTCTGATTGCTTGGTAGATTTTGTTCGAGCCTTTAACATTGAAATTGCGTTTGTTTTTATGGGCAAGATGTGACTCTTGAAGGCAGGAGATAGATGGATCTTGCTTTTTAATCCAACTAGACAGTCTATATTGCTTAATTGGAGAATTAAGTCCGTTAATATTGAGAGATAGGACTGAGAGGTGTTCGGGAGTTCTTGACATGTTATCCACCTTTTTGGGGGCTGCGAAAACTGGGTTTTTCCCATGGTTCTTGGATTTTCAGCTTGGGTGCAGTTTCTTGGCCTTTATTGTGGTCTTGTTGGTTTTCTATCTGTAGGACATATTTAAGAATATTTTGTAGGGCTGGTTTGGTGGAGATTTATTGTGTCTATTTTTCTTTGCTATGGAAGGTTTTTATTTGGCCTTCAGTTATGAAGGAGAGTTTAGCTGGGTACAGTATATTGGTTGATAGTTTTTTTGTTTTTAGGGCTTGGCATACATCAGTCCAGGCTCTTCTTGCTTTGATTTTCTCTGCTGAGAAATCTGAGGTGATTCTAATTGGTTTCCCTTTATAGGTTATTAATCTTGTCTCCTTCACAGCTTTAAGGATCTTTTCCTTGGTCTGAATTGATCTTTTATGGATTATAAGGTGACCGTGGAATATCCTATTCTGGTCTGTTCTATTTGGAGTTCTACAAGCTTCTTGTATCTGAATAGGCCTATCTTTTTGCATGTTTGGGCAGTTCTCTGCTAGGATCCTGTTAAACAAATTTCCTAGACCATTAACTTCTGTTTCTAGGTGCTCCTCTACACCCATTATCCTTAGAGTATGCCTTCTAATGGTGTTTTCCAAGTGTTGGATAGATCTATCATATTTCTTGAACTTGTCTTCGATGGTTGTACATTCTTTCTCTATAATATCTTGGCTGTCTTCAATCCCCGAGATTCGATCTTCTGCATGTTCTAACCTGCTGTCAAGACTTTCTACTTTTTTTTTTATTTCTTTTCCTTCTAATTTGTAAGCTGTGATGTCTTCAAATTTTTTGTTGAAGCTTTGTTTTAGATCTTGTATGAACTTCTTTACTTCCTTAATTTATTGTTCAGTGTTTATTCTCAAATCACTTACTTGATTGGCTATGGTTTCCTTGGACTCCCATTCAATCTGTTTGATTCCATTCAGCATTCCCTTTGTGGTCCCTGACTTCCTTCAGCTCTTTGTTAATGGATTCCATGAGTGCCTTTAGTGATCTTTGTGTATTCTCATCCTGCTCTCTCAATTCCTGTATTACACTTTGCTTAGCTTCCTCATGTTCATGCCATTCCTGTATTTCTCTTTCAGTGTTCTCAGCCTGCTCACACCATTCCTGCCTTTCTCTTAGAGTATTCTCAAGCTGCTCATGCAAATCCTCTATCAGTTTCTTAGTAGCTTCCTCACGCTATTGATATCCTGTATAAACGTTTGGATTGCCTCCTCTCTCTCCCTATCACGCTCATACAGAGTCCTTTTTAGGCTTTCAGTCTTTTCCTGCATTTACCTTTTGTTTGCCTCCATTTACCTTTTATTTGCCTCCACTCTCTCCTTATCACACTCATACAGAGTCCTTTGTATGTTTGACAGCAGTGTTTGTAGAGCTATTTGGGAACTCTACTCTGGATTATTCATTATCTGTTCTGTGCCCTGATTATCATTAGTGGGAGTGGAGATACCCGGATTTGCAATTTTTCTTGTGTTTTACCGGCTTACTCTGCCCATTTGGGATGAAAATAACACCAGTTTTGTTCTAGAACACTAACTTAAGGCCAGCATCAACCAAAGTCTGTATTTGCACAGTCATAAATCTGCAGATACAATCTAGTTCAACAGACACATCTATTCAACATTAAACAACTATATATTAATGGGCTACGAAGCACAAAGAAGAATTTGGTAAATCAGAAATTATTAGGTTTAGGGAGAGATGTGGGTAAAAATAGGAATAGAGTGATGTGGGAAGGTACAGGGAGAGTTAACTTAACTAAATCCTAATCTCAAAGCAGGAAATAGGTTGGATAGGATGGAAGTAGAGAGAGAATAAAAAGAAGACAGAATAAGGGAAAAATAAGAGACCAGGAAATATAGAAAAGTAAGACTTAAAAATATTATGTTTTTGAACAAAATATTTGGAGAAGAACGTGGAAATACTGAGAGAAGGGGATGGATATAAAGGAGATGTGAAAAACAAAATAAAAATACTTAAAATATTATATAGGTGTAAAGAGGTAGTACTGCTATTAAGGAATTTAAGTCTAAGAGGTTTTGAATTGAGTAATAAATTTGTGGATTAAGTGTGTACACAGTGGGGGATAAGGTCTAATAATCAACTATGGGTTTATCTGAGGATGTGCAGAACAACAATTAAGTCACATAAAGAAGAATGAAAGAGAAGAAAAGGTGAAAAGGATAAGAAAGAAAGAAAAAAGATCAGAAGTTCAGTAGAGCTATACAAAAAAACAAAAACAATTTTTTAAAAAAAGAAAAAAGAAAGAAAAATGCACACACACATATACCCCTAAAATAAAATTTATAAGAGGAAAAAATTTACTAGAAAACAATTTTTTACAAAAAAAGGTAAAAATTAAAAATTAAAAAAAAAGTTTTAGAAAAAAATTTTTATAAAAGTTACCAAAAAAAAGTTCTTTGATTTTTTTAGGAGGGATGGGGAAAATCCTGTATCTCCCTTGGTCCATAACCAGCCTCTTGTTGGAGTCTCTGGTCTGCTTGTGGTGTTTGATTTTCCTGTGGCTTGGTTGGTTTCTTAAATCAGTTTTTTGAACAGGCAGAAAAATGCTCTGCTTTACCCAGGATTTTGTGATCCTCTTCACAGCTCAGTTCAATGGGAGGGAGATCTGCTTTGAATATCACAAAAGAGGGAGATGGCTTTTTCCTCAAGTTTGGAAATGCTGTGATGAGGCTAGGTTCTGGGTAGATTTGAAACCTTTCAGCAAACAGTAGCTTTTCCCGGGGGCTAGTTTGTGAGAAACTCACAGAACCTAGCCTGGAGCCACTCTCAGGGTTTATGTTTACTGAATTTCAATTGATTGTCAAGGCTGCCAAAGGGAGGAGCAGACTCTTGCTCTGATTACCCAGTGAAGAAAGACATTCCTGGGGCTGGCGTCCGAGCTAGGTGACTTTTCCCTGGGTAGAGCTGAGTCTGGCAGGTCAGTTTAGGTTCTTGTGACCTGCTAAATGACTCTAATTTTCTTCCAAGGCCTGAGTTGGAGCTAGCATTTCCACCTACCTGGAGATCTCTGGTACTGGGGGGCGGAGGGGAGGAGTGGTCTTCCCTCTTTTTCTCCCTCATGAGAAGCCTTTTCTTGAGGACAGGCAAGTTGTGGGTTAAAATTGTAAGGGGGGAGCTAGAAATGTGTCTTAGTGGTAAAGAGCTCACTCAACATGCATGAATACCAGGTTTTGAATCCTCAGCGCCACATACTAAGAAAAAGCCAGACACAGTGGAGTGGCTAAAAGGGTAGAGTGCTAGCATTGAGATAAACATTCCCTATGACTGTCAAAAGCAATAGGCCAGATGCTGGTGGCTCACACCTGGAAAACTACCTTCTCATGAGGCTGAGATTTAAAGACCACAGTTCAAATACAGCTTAGGTAAGAAAAGCCTGTTAGAATCTTATCTCCAATGAACCACTAAACAATACCATGTGGAGCTGTGGCTCAAGTGGTAGAGAATTAGCCTTGACTGAATTGCTCAGGGACAGTGCCCAGGGTTGATACAAGACACACAACTGGAAAAAAAAATTGAGGGTTAATCAAAGTACTTTTCCTAATTGCTTTTTACGATAACATTCTCTGGAAAATCAATGCTGATATACACCAGAATTGGAGTCAGACCTCCAGGCTTAAGTGTAGCAGGTCCACATGCTCAGTCTCACAGACTCTAGCTTTGTAACCTGTGTCCACAGGGTTCTGAAAAGTCCATTGTTGAAAGGCTTAATATGCTCCTCAAGCCCTTTGTGATAAGCAGTTGACTGGTATTGTCAATGTTATTACATGTCTGAACCTATCAGAGCACCAGTAGCTCCTGCTCATCACCCTAGTTCAGGAGGCTGAAGTCTCAGGATCACATTGAAGCCAGCCAGGGCTCACTCTGACTTCCAAGTCTGCAAGGTCAGATGTTCAAGAGCTTCTTGTTTTTCCCTTGGTGATGAGAAGTTACTCTAAATGTTCTTAGGGTTCTTGACCCATTGCCCCATCCTGGGTTCAAATGAAGTTCTCAGGATCCAAGCCCTGGCACAGTTAGCAGGAAGAACTCCAGTGTAACAATGTATTTGAAGGACAGAAAACAGTTTCAAAAGCCAGGCTAGGTGAAGAGGACAAGGAGGCAGAATACGGAAACTCAACAGAGAATTGAGCTACAAAACCACTTCATTCATCCCAGGCACAGCCAGCAATGGGGGAAACCTGAAACATTTGTTAGTTACACCAGGGTCAGGCTTTTCTCAGCTTCCTCAAACAATGACTAAACTTCCTCGCTGAGGTGAAGAGAGCCTCAGGCTATATTTAGGTTACCAATAGAGAGCCAGTTTAGTGAGGGAGAGGGGAGGAACAAAGTAGAAATGCGCTGCTCTCTGGTCTTAGGGAGTGGGTTTATACTCTCCATCTATCAGATTTGAAGGCTCTTCTTCTACCTCTGCCAGTCTTTTCTCCTTCCTTCATTCTCCACATCATTAATTCTAATCCCCAGTCCAAAATGAGGCAGGGCCATTTCTATTTGTCTCCAAGCAGCTGAGTTAGAACCTGGCTCTGCCCTCTTGACTCTGGAGCCTTCGGCTCCCTAAGAAGTGGGAAAGAGACATTATTTCTGCTCTGTGGTTGTGTGAAGGTGATGCTGGTGTCCTGGCATACTGCAGAAGCATCATGACTGGGAATTGTTCCCTTCTTTCCTCCTGAAGACCAAGACCAGAGTCATCTATCATTTTTCTATCTATGTATCTATGTATCTATGTATCTATGTATCTATGTATCTATGTATCTATCTATAAATCTATCGACCTTTCTTTCTTTCATCCTTCCTTCCTTCCTTCCTTCCTTCCTTCCTTCCTTCCTTCCTTCCTTCCTTCCTTCCTTCCTTCCTTCCTTCCTTCCTTTCTTTCTTTCTTTCGTCCTTTCTTTCTTTCTTTCGTTCTTTCTTTCTTTCTTTCTTTCTTTCTTTCTTTCTTTCTTTCTTTCTGTCTTTCATTCTTTCTCTTTCTTTCTTTCTTTCTTTCTTTCTTTCTTTCTTTCTTTCTTTCTTTCTTTCTTTCTTTCTTTCTTTCTTCTTCCTGTCTTTCTTTCTTTCTATGTATCCATCTATCTATGTACAAACGTACCTACTTGCCTACCAACCTACCTACCTACCTAACTACATACATAGTTATCTATTTGACATTTCTTATACTGAACTCAAGGCCTGTGCACTGTCTCTAGCATTCTGCTACTTGAGCTACAGCACCAATTCTAGATTTTTCTGTGTATGTGTTACTGAGGAATGGAACCCAGGGCCTCTTGCATGCTAGGCAAGCACTCTCCCACTAATCCACATTCCCAGCCCCCTCATCTTTTTTATTAATTGTAGTTTTTACGTATATATGCTACCATTTTGCATCCCCAAGTATAATTTTCTGAATACCGCTTATTTCTATGAACTCTGATCGTGTCCTCCTCTGCCTGATTTGTGACTGCTTCTGCATTGGCCTCTTAATAAAACGCAAATAAAGGCTGCTAATACCTTCAGTGTGCGTCATATAAGGAAACAGGCCTAGAACCTTGGAAGAGAAAAGCAATGTGTCTGAAATGAAGAGAATGATGCAGTATGTACAATGAGCATATCTAAAACATAACTCAGTAAATAAAAGCAGAAGTTTTGCATACAGCCTCTTTGCACTTAGGGAAGTAATATGCACACGTAAGTAAGTAGGACACTTATACATAAACTTGGTCTTCTCTTTTTCAATTTTTTTTGTGGCCATTCCATGGCTTAAACTGAGGATACAATGCATTCCTCACCTGTTTTTCACAAGGCTGAGTTTCTACCACTGGCACAGCTCCACTTCCAGCCATCTGGTTGTTCAATGGACATTAGCGCCTCCTAGGCTTTCCTGCCTGGTCTGGCCTGTATCTCCTGCTTGGCTTTCTCTCTCAAAGCTGGAGCTCTACCTTCTAGGCCACTGCTCCACTTCTGGTTTTCTGGTGCTTTATTGGAGACAATAAAACTTACCTGCTAGGGCTGGCTTTGAATGGAGATCTCCTGAGGAGGCTTCAAGTGGATTTCCTCAGGGATTCACCTAGAAGCTGCTCCACCCAAAACTTTAGTCCAAATCACAAGAGGTACCAGAGAAAAACTGAAACAGGAACATGCTTCTAGTGTGTCCCAGATACTTAAGGTGGGAGATACAAAACACTCATAATTATTAGATCATTTTATAGGCAAATGGAGAAATGCAGACTGTATGAGGATCACTCTAGCTTTCGGTCCTCATATCCTGAGAAAGTAAATTCACTGCAGTTCAATGCTAAGTGACAGAACTGACATGTCCTGTTGACATTTGCTCCTAAATCCTGTAACACTCATTTTGTACTTTTGGCTTCAACCCTGTGACCAGAGGGTAAGATGAAGATTGAAAATACTCTCAGAGAAAGCAGGTATAAAGAACATTGTGTAGTTTACTTATAAGTCCCAACCATAGGAATGACCCTATTAAGAAGTCAGTCCAGAATATAAAACAAAGAAGAAAAGAATGAAGATGAAAGTGCCTGCGGACTGTAATCCCTGCTCTCAGGAGGCTGAGATGTAGAGAATTGGAGTTTGAAACCAGCCAGTGGTAGAAAGTCTTTGACAATGTTATTTATAAGAGATCACAGAAAAACCCAAAAGTGGGGCTGTGACTCAAGCTTAATGCAGTACCCTTGAGAAAAAGGAGCTCTTGGACCAGTCCTAGGCTCATAGTTCAACCCCAGGACCTGCCCCCTCAAAAGAAAAACCTGTATCTCAATTTCTTTGAGTATGTATGGATGTATTCCTCTAGGTGAAACTCCTGAGTAGGTATGATGAATGGCACCAAGCAAGAAAAATTTTATTCAATACAATGAGTTCATAACACAGAGACTGCTTTTATGATATTGCATATTCCAGGGCTCCCTTCACTGTTCACATTGTAACCTAAGGGTTTCTCTTCATCACAGGCCTGCTGGAGGAAGACTCTCTCATTGTCTGGACAGGCACACAATAGCCCTCACTCCTGTACAGCTGTATACCAAATAACTCCATGTGGGCCAATAAGTGAGGATGTGTGCACGGGCTCTGAAAGTCAGGAGAAAAAGGCCTCTTTTTACTCTTAGCTATCTCTCTTCCCAGTGCTCTGTTTTAACAGGAGACCTTCATTTTTGCCACCTCCCATGGCAGGCCAAGTTCTGTGCTCTTATCCTGCATTTATGAGACTATATTCTGGTGTTCAGATACAGTGCTCAATATAATTCAGGAGTCCTTCAGGTAGACAACTAGGGCACTGAGCATAATGAAACGCTTCAGTGCCAGCAATGATGGGCCTATAATGCCACTCCTAGGTTTCCAGAAGCTTGGGAAATCCAAGCAAATGTAGAACATCACAAAGCTTCCTGTCATCTAGCACTGGTGAAGCTCATCAGGTTTTGAAACCTTTTACCTCTCCTAGTTGGGCCCTGGGTGACTAGGTTTTGGGGTTGAACATAGGGCCTGGGTGCTGACTATGAGCTCAGAGCCAAAGTCTAGTGCTTTACCACTTTGTCAAGCTTCACTTCTGCTTTCTCTCTGTGTGTGAGTGTGTGTATGTGCATGTGTGTGTGCATACACTAGTCCTGGAGCTTGAACTCAAGACATGAGCACTGTACCTAGTTTCTCTTGTACAAGGTTTGCCCTCTTCCACTTGAACCACAGAGCCCCTTCAGGCTTTTTCCTAGTGATGTGGTTCTGAGAAATCAAGCCCAGGGTTTCATATATGCAAAGCACTCTACCCCTAAGGTACATTCCCAGTCCTCTACTTCAAGTTTGTTAGTTTGTTTCTGTCTTTTTTGTTGTTGTCATCGTAGGAATGGAAATCTGGGCCTGGGTGATGTCCCTGAGCTCTTCAGCTCAAATCTTGTGTTCTACCAGTTGAGCCATAGAGCAACTTCCTGTTTTCTGGTGGTTCATTGGAGCTCTCTCAAGGACTTTCCTGCCGAGGCTAGCTTTGAACCATAATCCTCAGATCTCATCCTCCTGAGTAGCTAGAGTGACTGGCATGAGCCACAAGCACCCAGCTTCCACTTTAGGTTTCTTAGTGGTGATTTGGAGATAATAGCCTCATGGTACCTTTTGTGTCAGGGATAGTTTGGAACCCAGATCTCAGCTACTTGAGAAGATAGGAGGACAGACCTCAGTTATAGAACCCTAAGCCATGGCACTCTGCTGCAAGGGGGTCCTTGGCTCCGTGTGGAGGAGTGTTAGCCATGAGGCCAAGAGGTATGGGTCAGTGCCTAGGCCCCGATTTCAACGTTCATGACTTAGAAATACAAGACAAATCATTTATCTCCTGTAGACAACTCACTAGTCTTCAGTAATACATAATTTTGTCCCTGCCATCGGGACAGATCTAAGCCTCAATATTCTTTTCTGCATATTCATGTCAGTTGTGGAGTTCTTACAAGGAAAAGATGAAAGAATGCACCCTTTGAAGGACAAAATACATAAAACTTTTTTTTTGGTCGGTCATGGGGCTTGAAATCTGGGCCTGCACTCTGTCCTTCAGCTCTTCAGCTCAAGGCTAGTGCTCTACCACTTGAGCTACAGTGACACTTCCAGTTGTCTGGTGGTTAATTGGAGATTAGAGTTTCAGCGACTTTCATGCCTGGGCTGGCTTTGAACCACTATCCTCAAATCTCAGCCTCCAGAGTAGTTAGGATTACAGACGTGAACCACTGGTGCCCCGCTCCAAATAACCCTCTTTACATGACTCAGCACACAGCATCTTGTGAAAGACTCAGCACCCTGCACCAAATGCAGGACTCAGCCTACTGCACCTGTGAAGAACTCAGCACATAGCATCCTGTGCAGGACTCAGCACACAGCACCCCGTGAGGGCCCCAGCACCCCAGGAAGGACTCATCATGTAGATGTATCCCACAAGCTGTCATTAGTATTAGGGTGCTTTCATCAGTATCACCATTCTTTCAGAAACACATTACAAACTGCACAAATTTCACATCTAATGATTCAGAGGGGTATTTTTTTTTTGCGGGGGGCGGGGAGTCAGCCACAGCGATTGCACTAAAATGTTGCAGTACTGTCCTAAGATCTTTTGCTCAAGGCTAGAGATCTATCACTTTGATCCACAGCTCAGAGTTTCACAGACATCCTGCCAGGTCTGGATTTTAAACCCACCAGTGCCAGATCTCAGCCCCCGAGTATCTTGGATGACAGGGGTGAGCAAGCCAGCAGCATCTGGATCTGTGGGGCTGAGTTGCAGTTGTATACCTCTGACTAAGTCAGGTTGGATGGCAGCTGTCAGCACCAGATTCCTGGCTTGCTCTGTGATGAGGTATTTGAAGTCCTATCCTTATAGAGTTGCAGACACAGCTTTCAATCTTTTTTCATGCCCATTCTGGACCTTGAGTAAGAGTCTAGACACAGTCCCTTAGCATTTATGCTCAAAGCTAATGCTCAACTGCTTGAGTGAGAGCACAACTTCTAGATTTTTATGTGTATGTGGTAGTGAGGAATCGAATCCAGGGCTTTGTATGTACTAGCCATCATTATAGCACTGAGGCCCAGGAGTGACAATTGTATGAACAGATAAATGTGTAGATTCGCATATATGTATATATACACACACACACACACACACACACACACACATATATATATATATATATATATACCTATATATATGTAAAAAACAAGAGAAAGGTGTCTGTATATTATGAAATTACATATATTATATTACAACCCATTATTGACATTCAAATTATTCCTTCCACTTTTAAGTATCATTGTTGAATACATAATAAAGTATTAATTGAAAATTCATCAATGCAATAAAATTGATGTGTATAGGTTTATAGTATATTCATACACTAACTACTAATTTGTTGCTTTTATAAAATTCCATTCGTATGGATGTACATGAAAATGGGTTTCTTAGAATCTCCCGCCAATACTTAGTGGCAGCCCTGTGATTCGACCTCCAGTCGTAAGTTTTTGTTTTGGTTATGGCTTCCCTAATAGCCAGCCAAACATCAGCATGCAATGTCATGAACACTTTCTGGGATTTTTCATTTACATGCGGGATGGTCATAATGCAAAAGGAAAAAATGTAAAACCACCTTCTTGAATTTCTCCATTTTATCCTTTTCCTTTTTATTTTATTTCTTGCCAACCCCGAGTTTTGAACTTGGGTCCTAGAATCCCAGGGCCAGCTGTGGCAGAGATACCAAGACCTGAGTTCAAGCCTCGTGCTTGGCAAAAAATATAATAATAAAATAAAATAAGGCCCTGGCTTGGAATTTGCACCATTTTTCTGGCAGACCTGGGATTTGAACTCAGCATCTGGGGATCTCTGTGGCACTGTGGGTGAAGGAGAATCTCACCGTCCTTGAAGACAAGAAATTCAGACCAGTTCCCAGGGCCTGAATTGAAGCCACAGCACTGGAAAAATACACACATGAGTTTAGTGAGTATGACGTTTATTACCCTTATTCAATTTCATTTATTACATCCTATCATTCAAGATATATTTGCATATGAATTATACATCATACTGAGACCCAGGACATTTTGTCAGGGAAAAAAATGTGTCAAAAGTGGCTTCTTATTACATGAATAAATTTTTGGCAATGCTGGGATTTCAACTCATGGCCTACAATGTCCAATACATAAATGGGATCAAAGCCTTAGCACACCAACCTCTGGCAAACTGAGCTGCCAGAAAATTCTGATGACCTATTATCAAGCCACACTAGTGCCCAATCTCTATCTCTATCTCTATCTATCTATCTATCTGTCTATCTATCTATCTATCTATCTATCTATCTATCTATCTATCTATCTATCTATCTATCTGTCCATATGTATATATATATATATATATATATGTGTGTGTGTGTGTGTGTGTGTGTGTGTGTGTGTGTGTGTAGATTGCTGTATATATATATATATGTGTATATGTAGAGAGACAGAATATGATGATATTATTAAATTTTATATATATAGTTACCAATATTTAGTTATTAAGTTATGTCTCCATTTAATGAAGTATCATGGTTGAATACTTATAAAATCATTAATTAAAATTAATCACTATCCTTCCATTAGGGGAATCACAACGTGTTGCTTGAATGGAAGATATAAATCCAATGATTGTTGTGTGGCTTTCTAAAATAGAATCATGAATTAACTGCAAATTTAATTACTTTTATAACATTCCATTAGCATTCACGTAAATAGGAATAAGTTTGTCAGGATCTCCCTCCATTTGTGTGTGGCAGTCCTGGGATTTGAACTCCAGGCCTGGGAAGTTTACTTTGAATGCAAACCATTGGAATGACACTGAAGATTTCAGATGGTCACAATTAAAAAAAGAACACCAAGAAGAAAACAAAGCCAGGTGTCAGTGGCTCCTGTATGTAATCCTAGCTCCTCAGGGGGCTGAGATGTAGAGATTGCCAATTTGAATTCAGCCAGGGCAGGAAAGTCCGCAACAGTCTTATTTCTAAGAGATCACAGGATAATATCACCATGGGTTGGGTCTGTGGCTCAAGGGCAGAGAGCTACTCTTGAGAAAGAGGTGATCAGGGATAGGGCCTAGGCTCATATTTCAACCTGAGACCTGCCACAAAAAAAAAGAAGGCAGTAACTCCATGTCTCTGTGTATTTATGGATGATGTATGGATGATGGGCATTCAGCAGGTTGCCCATGAACAGACCCCCAACCTAGGCAAGCTGGGACAAGCCCTCAGAAAGCACTAAGTCTGAGTCAGTAGCTTGAACAAAGTATCCTTCTCTGCCATTTAATAACTGAAGCCCAGAATGCTTGCTTGGCTGGTGTATGCAATGGGTTCATTATGTTCTGGCTGAGGTGTCCCATTGGGATATTTAGCAGCCAGCTTCTGCCTCCACGGAGATCACTGTTCCTAGGCTGTAGGAGTTGTGGAAGGTTCTGTCTCCATATTCCCTATCCCTCTTTAGGACATGAGCCTAGATCTCTGGGGCCTGGTGGCTATCACTCAATCATCATTCCTCATTGCCGAGTCTTACACTGGTCCCAAATCCTGGCAAAGATATGAAATAGCCAGCGATTTCAGTGCTGAAAAGAGTATGCCAGTAAATTCCACCCTCATAGTTCCTGTTAGAAATAATCCTTGGTCTGTGAATGTGGCTAAGTGATAGAGTGCTTACCAAGCAATCATGAAGCCCTGGGTTGGATTCCTCAGTACCACATAAACAGAAAAATCCAAAAGTGTCACTGTGGCTTAAGTGCTAGAATGTAGCCTTGAGCAAAAGGAGCTCAGGAACATGCCTAGATCCTGAGTCAAGCCATAACACTGGCAAAAAATGTGAGCTTGGTGATACATACTCTTCTGGGATTCAGAAGAGGGCCGAGGTTACAGGTAAGAGGTAGAGGGCAGGTGCTGGTGGCTCACTCCTGTAATAATACCACTCAGGAAGTTGAGATCTGACGATTATAACTGCAAGCCTTTGCAGGCAGGAAAGTCTATATGAGACTCTTTTCTCCAATTAAGCACCAAAAAAAACAAACCAGAGCTGTGGTACAAGTAGTAGAATGCTAGCCTTGAGCATAAAAACTCAGGGATAACATCCAGGCCATGAATTCAAACCTCAGGACTGGCACACACACACACACACACACACACACACACACACACACACACACACACACACATACACACACACACACACACACACACAAAGATAGAGCATTTGACAGTCAGCCTGCACAAGGTCGATCTCTAGCAACTCAGTATTAAAAAAAAAAGTGAGAGAAGGGAAGGAAAGGCTTGGTCCAGGAGGTGATATGACCAGTGCCAAAATTCCACAGGAGTTCTAAGATGTGGAACAGGACAGAGGGCCTCGGGCAGAAGGTACAGAGCATGCACAAAGGTCCTGAGGGGTGGTGTCGAGAAGGTGGTGTGGGTGGAATCAAGGTTCTGTGGCCTCAGACAAGTCTGGCAGAACACTGAAGGCTTGGTCAAGGTTTGTACTTGAGTCACAGGTAGGGCAGACGGTGGGGTCCCAGAATGGGGCTCAGGGGAAGATTAGCTGGACTTTTTACCAAAGACCCCAGCCAATTTTGTGCCTGGAAGCCTAGTTTTCACAGATCCTCACCCTCAGGCCCCCTTTGCATGGAGGAGTCAGCCCAAATGCAGGTTAGAACGCTTGCTTAAGAAAAACTTCTACCCAATGCCTCCAGAGGCTCAAACCCTGTAAATCCTAGTTATTAAGAAGTCTGTGATCAGAGATTGTTGGTCAAAGCCAGCTCAGCGGAGGAAAGTTAGTGACACTCTTCTGGTCAATGAACTACCAAAATCCAGAAATGGAACTGTGGCTCAAGTGGTAGAGTAAGAGACTTGAGGGAAAAAGTTAAGAGATCAGAGCCCAGACCCTGAGTTCAAGTCGCAGTACTGGCACAGAAAAAAAAAAATAAAGTTTTCAGGAGATCCCAGTCCAAAGTGGAGAAAGGCTGGGCACTGGTGGCTCATTCCTGTCATCCTAGCTACTCAAACCTGAGACCTGAGCATCAATCAAAATTAAAAGCTAGCCTGGGCAGACTCTTATGTCCAATAAATCACCAAAAAGCTGGGAAGCAGAGCTACTGTAGTTCAAGTGGTACAGCACCAACCTTGTGAAAACAAGCTAAAGGATAGCACCTAGGCTCTGAGTTCAAGTCCCGGTAAACACACACACACACACACACACACACACACACACACACACACAATAACATCCTTAACAGGGGCCTGTGGCTTATACCAGCAATCCTAGCTACTCAAAAGACTGAGATCTTAGGATGGCAGCTTGAAACCAGAACAGGCAGGAAAGTCCATGAGATTCTTATCTCCACTAAACTACTAAAAAAAAAAAGATGAAAGTTGAGCTCTGGTACAAGTGGTAGAATGTTAGCTTTGAGGAAAGGAAGCTCACGGACATTGCCTAGGCCCCGAGTTCCAGCTCTAAGATTTTTTTAAAAGACATCCTTTGCCACCCCCAAATGCCATAAATCCTGATTTTGATCATCCTAGACTCCACTTCCACTCCTGTCACTTCCACAGTACTGCCACTAGCGGCCGGTGTGTGGCCAACACTGGGTTAAGAAGTGAAAGTACACAAGGGGGTGCATAGCCAGGTCAACACTAATACCCCAAAACAATGAGGTATTGGCCACACCAGTCTCTCATTCCCCCAGTTCCCTGGCCTCTGTATTCTGAGCATCTGGAATTGTCTAGATGGACCAGAGAGGCCCAGCTGGGGCCAGAAGATAGACTGTCCTGTGATAAAGTACATTTACATTTGCTAGAAACTGACCTATACTTCCAAGCCACCTTGGCCTCACCTCCCATGTAACACTAGATCCTCCTTGCTTGGGCAGTCTTCAATCAGCTGTCAAGCTCAAGTTGGCCAGAACCACCAGCATTCCCCCATTCACCACTCCACTGCCAGCCTGATGAGAGGGATATGAAGTCAGAGGCCCAGTTGAGGAAAAGGATAGGACATCACATGACTGAGGCCCTCCCTTTCAGGCAGAGGAGACCCTATGCCAGTTGGCATCACTGACCCAGAATCCCCTGGAGGTGACCAAATATTGGGACAGCCAGACTTGTGCGCCAGAGAAAAGTTGGAACACAGGCCTATGGCCATTTAGGACTCATTGTAGACCCTAATAGGGGGATAAAGCAAGGTTGGTGTGAAGGAGGGGCACCATCTGAGATCAGAAAGAGGCAGACCAGCAACCAGGAAAGGGACAGAAAAAGACGAGGGAAAATTACACACACACACACACACAGAGAGAGAGAGAGAGAGAGAGAGAGAGAGAGAGAGAGAGAGAGAGAGAGAGAGAGAGAGAGAGAAAGAGAGAGATTCCAAGCCCTTAGCAGTTCCTGAGAACAAAACCATGAACTCCCTCTATTAGGATCACATCCAACCCATGAGAAGATGGCACTATCATACTCAGACTAACTGTAGACACATCATTGAGCCTCTCATATCTGGAATGTCTCAGAACCCAGCATGGAATTTCCTACCGTACACACTGCAATGTCGAAAACTCAGCCAACCCCTTTGTTTATTATTGGTCATGGGGTTTGAACTCTGGGTCAGGGCACTGTACTTCAGCTCTTCAGCAGAAGATGAGCACTCTATAATTTGAGCCACAGTGACGTTTCCTGTTTTCTGGTGGCTCATTGGATATCAAGACCCACAGACTTTCCTGCCCAAGCTGCTTTGAACCGTGATCTTTACATTTCAGCTTTATGAGTAGCTAGGATAACAGTTGTGATCCACCAGAGGTGCCAGACATCATCCATCTTCATATACCCAGAGAAACCCATTTCATCAGGCCACAAACTTTCTTGCAACCCTTGACTTCAGACTTTGACACCCAGCATCCAAATCCATCCTTCATTAGGGAGAATATAGACACAACAATCCCACCCCTGCACACATTTGCCCACTCCCTGCCTGCCATAGGCCTCGACCACTTGAGTTCTTGGTAAGACACCACCCATTCTACTGTGGCTTCAAACTGGTGCAAACTTGGAGAGTTCTTAGAAATGTCTGTAAAGTGAGGCCAGCACCTGGTCTCTCAATCACAGCACCCTCCAACACAAACCTCCGCATCTTTGCAGCGAAGATGTTTTACTTTCTTTCATTTTTTCGATTGTGAGCTTGAATGCTGGGCCTGGGTGCTGTCCCTGAGCTCTTCAGCTCAAGGCAAGCACTCTACTATTTGAGCCACAGCACCCCTTCCAGTTTTCTGGTGGTTTGTTGGAGATAAGAGTCTCAGGGTCTTTCCTGCCCAGTCTGGCTTTGAACCGTGATCCTCTTAACTCAACTCCTGAGTACCTGGGATGACAGCCATAAGCTACTGGCACCCAGCAAAACATACTTTTTAATGCCTGTCATCCTATCCTCTCAGGAAACTGAGATATGAGGACGGCAGTTGGATGCCACCCTTGGCAGCAAAGTGCATGATAACTCTTTATCTCCAATTAAACACCCAAAAACCAGGAAGTGGAGCTGTGGCTCAAGCAGTAGAGGGCTAGCCTTGAGCTGAAGAGCTGAGGGATAGCGCCCAAGCCCAGAGTTCAAGCCCCATGACTGACCAAAAAAAAAAAAAAAATTCAGTTTTCACTAACAAATATGAGCAAAAATTTGAGATTGAATAGTAAATAGAGCATTATCATTATATTTATTTCTCAGTGATCATTCTTGTAATGATTAATGAGAGTTTTCCAGCCAGGTTTAGCTTAAGAGTTAGTGTTAAGTAATGGATTAGATGGCAAGTAAATTTGAAACTGTTTTAGGGTACAGGGATTCAGGGAAAGGTAGGATCATTGGAAACTACAGTATTTTTCCTGATAAGTGAATTTGAGGACAAATAATATAACACTTCATGTTAGGGAACAAGATAACTTCAGAGGTAGAGTCAAAAAAATTGTGGGAATTAGGGCAAATTGAAATGCATTTCCTGAGTGAAATTGGAGTATCCATTAGAATGATTAAAAACTAGTTTTTTTCTTAAAAATTAGAATTGGACTATTATTAGAGTGAAAGTTAGGTTTCAGTTCCAGCTGGAGTTAGAGTTAGCCTTAAGGAAATGGAAAGTTTAGGGCCAAACTGAAAGTAAATCTTCAAATAACAAGTCTAGGTAGAATTAGGATGAATGTGAAATAAGAAAGTGCTAATAATATTAAGATTAGGGTATGATTAGTGTGAGGGTTAGTCTCAATATTCCAGTTAGGTTTCAGGTTACAAAAATGGCAAGATACTGAGTAAAACTACAAACTATTTTTAGAAAGATGAGTTGAATCAAAGTTAGGATGAATGAAAACTAATGTATTTGTATGGTTTTTAGAATCCAAATGCTATTAGTTCTAGGGTTAGGGTTACTGTTCTAGTTCAGGTTAGACTTAGACTTAGGGAAGGGTAAGCTTTACAGTAAAACTGAGTTTTCTGCTAACATTTTCAAGTATAATAAGTTTGAAATTTAACAAAAACTACAGAGTTTTCCTAAGTTTCTTATTCAAGGTTGAATAGGGTTCAATTTAGAGTTAGGTTTCTAGTAAGGTTTATATATAGTTAGAGTTAGGCACTAAAGTAGATTTTAAATAAACCTGCAACTTCTTTTTGGAGATATAGGAGTTCAGTAAACGTTAAGATCAGTGGAAACTGAGATAGTTTTCATGGTATGAAGATTTGAGGTTAATAATTCATAATAGGGAACGATTTCAGAGTCCAAGTCAGGGAATCTAGGATTTGGAGCAAACTGCAAATCATTTCAAAGGCAATGAGTATCTGTTAGAATGTGTCTAAACGCGAGTATTTTCCATTAATTTTAGGATTGGGTTACTATTATCATCAAGATTACTCTTAGGGTTCTGTCCAAAATTAGAGTTAGGGCAATGGAAAGTTGAGAAATTGAGTGAATTACTTTGTTTGTGATGTATATGCACTATTCTAAGACTTGAACTCAAGGATTGGTTTCTGCCCCTGAACTTTTTCTGTAGGCTAGCATTCTACCACTGGAGCCATGAGTCCACTTCCAGCTTTCTTTTACAGTGAATTGGAGATGAGAGTCTCATAGACGTTCCTATCTAAGCTGACATTGAACTGAGATCCCCAGATCTCTGCCTTCTGATTTAAAGTAGGATTAATGCATGAGCTACTAGTGCCCTGGAAAGTGCCTGGATTATACTGATTGTTTTTAATTTTTTTCGAGATTGAGACTTGAATTCATTATCTGACAGCTTTGCTCACTAAGTAGCACTCTGCCACTTGAGCCATGTCTTCACAAATGATTATTTTAAATAGCCGGAAATCATTAAATTTTCTTCAAATGATATGTATCATTAGTGTTGTTCTAAAACTTATCCTAACCAAAAAAGATTTATTGACCCTAGAGATTATCTGAGGAGATTCTCATGCTTTGCTTCTAATTGCATAACATTTTAGGGACATGATTTTTTAATTATTATTTTGAGCAGCAAAGCAGTTATCATTTAACAAAGCAGTTTAGGCGTACAATATACGTTGATCAATGCCAACCCTTTCAACATTCTCATCCATCCCTCCCCTATACAGCTCTTCCTTCACTCTTCTTAATTTTATAGGGTATTTACTGGATTCCTCTCTGCATTTTCCCCCTTTTCTCCTATTCAATCTTCTGTCTTTTCCCCCTTCACTCCTTTTTTTACTACCCACTTCCATATGATCCAGCAACTCTACTCCTGGGCATTTACCCGAAAGAATACAAACCAGGATATAGTAACGGTTTCAGCAAAACCATGCTTACTGAATCAGCCCAGATACTTCTCAAAAGAGAAATGAATCAAGTAAATGTAACACACACACACACACACACACACACACACACACACACACACACACACACACACACACACACACACACACACACACACACTGGAAATTCTTCTTACTAATCAGAAAGAATATTGTACCATTTGTATCTCTCATTTATCATTTCATCTGCCTGGTATCTCATTGCCATCGTATTGTCCCTCTACTGCAGTAACTGACACATGCAAACTGATGTAAAAGATTTTCAGGTTATGGGCTAACCATAGATTCCTGAGTATGAGTTCTCTGCTCATTCTCTTTGTCTATGCATGCCTTTGAGTAGTGATTGTACAGATTCACTGTAACATTTGCTACACAAAAAAGAGATGAACCATACATATATATGTATGTATATATATATGATTATACACACACACATATATATATACATACATGGATATATGCACACGTATGGATACATATTAAATACTTGAGTACATTTTATGTTTTCAAGAATTATAGAGCTAACAAATATCACATGCATTTTCCTACCTTTTCAATTTTTTCAAAACCTAAAGAATTTTGTCTCTTTTGCAAACCTAATTTTTAAGATAATTTCACCATCTCTGATTTGTCAGTGGCCCTTGAAATTAGATGTTCAAATAGGACAAAGTTATTTATGCTTTTTGGTGGAAGAAAGGAATATTACTAGGGTTCTATTCAGGGGTTCTCTGCTTGCTAGACAGGACTTTGTATAGCACCAAGCATTTCAACTATTTTGCCATACTTCTAGTCCATTTTATTTACTTGAGGTCTTGAACTTTTGCCCTGGTCAGATCTTAGATTGACTGAGACTGTGCTATCTATGCCTCCCACATAATTAGCTAGGATTACAGATGTGAACCACTATGGCCAGCTCATTTGTTGAGATGGCTGTCTTGGCAGTTATTTCTTTGGCCTGCCTCAGACCAAGATCCTTGTCATTTCTGCTTCCCAATCAGCTGGGATTACAGATGGAGCTACTATACTTGGTGTACATGACACCTGGATTTTTTTTTTTTTTGTCGGTCGTGGGGCTTGAACTCTGTTCTTGGGCGATGTTCCTGCACTCTTCAGCTCAAGGGGAGTGCTCTACCGCTTGAGCCACAGCACCAGTATCTATTTTCTAGTGGTTTTATTGGAGATAAGAGTCTCACAGACTTTCTTTCTACGGCTGTCTTTGAACCGTGATCCTCAGATCTCAGCATCCTGAGTAGCTAGGATTACAGGGGTCAGCCACAGGTGTCCGGCACACCTTCTGTTCTTTAAAAGAGGTTTTAATTGTAAAAAATGCCATGTAGAGGGGTTATAGTTACATGAGCAAGTTAATGAGTACATTTTCTATCAAGCATTGTTACCTCCTCCTTTGTTTTTCCCCTCCCCTCCCCTCCCACCTCCACAACTACACTCCCCTGTACTCCCTTCCCGTCTTCCCCGCCTATATTGTAAAACTCTTTTTTTTTAACATAGTGTCTTGTGCATCTCATTGTTACAATGGGTCAGCCTGTATCACTATTTATCTATTTTGTTTTTTCCCTTCCCTTCCCCAAGCTAGAGAAGGGTGTATATAAGATACAGGGCACCAACACTAAATATAGTGAAAACAAGTGTTAAATCATGGGGGAAGAACATAAAAAGAATAAAAAAACACTTGGTAGATTATAAACCCTATCTTTGGGTTCATTTCACTTAACATCATCTTATCTGGTCGTATGTACATAGCTTTTGAACTTATATGCTTGTCCCAGACATGTAATACTTATTGTAAATAAGGGAAAACATAGGACCAATGTTTCTTTGGTTTTGGCTTACTTCACTTGATATAATGTTTGCTAACTCCTCACTTAGAGCTCCCATATGATCCAGCAGTCCACATTTTTTGGTATTTACCCAAATGTTCACAAAAAAGACCATACAAAGCTACTGGTACAACTATGTTTATTGCAGCATTATTTACCATAGCTAAGATATGGAACCAACCCATATGCCCCTCAGTAGATAAATGGATCAAGAAAATGTGACACACACACACACACACACACACACACACACACACACACACACACACACACACACACACACACTGGAATTCTATGCCTCCATCAGAGAGAATGACACCGCCCCATTTGCTAGGAAATGGAAAGACGCAGAAACTATTATATTAAGTGAAATAAGCCAGGCTCAAATAACCATATGTCACATGGTTAATCTTACTTGGACTAACTAGTTCATGGTACCATATAACCATATAAGAGGATGTTATGTGAAATGAACCCCAAGATAGGGACACAAATAATTTGTATTCCATGAGATTCTTTTCTCTCTATGATCCCCCAAATAAAATTGGAAGGGGAGCTGTCGTTCAAATACAGAGCACCACCCTTAAGGGAAAAAGCCTAAGTGACAAGGTTAGGTCCTAATTTTAAAATATACTATCAGCCCTCAAAAAAGTTGATTTCTTTTCCTTGAGGTTTTTATTAAATTGCTCGGGAAAATAATCAACGTTGTATTTATGTTTAGCATTTCTATTAAAATCATGTTATGTTTATTTATGGTATTCTTTATTTTCTTAAATTTTACTTACACTTTAACATCCAGTAATGATAAGAGATGATTACTGTTTCCCAAGTTTTTATGTCAGTTGAATATATAGATGAGAGGTGCATACAAGTCGTTTGGACTGAAAATAGATATTACCAAGGTCTTAACATAAGAATTGATAGTTGAAGGAGCTGTGGGCATGTATGAAATAAACTAAAGAAACCAGCAAGGAAAGATAAGATATGATTCTGGAAAGCAAACAATTTTGTAAGAAAAAAAATGGAAAATATGTAGCTTTTTTAAGAACTTTGTAACCCATCTGCACATTTAATTCCTTATTTCTAGTGGAAGACAATTCAGTTAATTTTACAAAGTCAAACATGATTGACATTTAATACTAACACCTCTGTCTCAGGTAAGCAATTATTCTAGCCAGGTGCAAGGGGCTCATGCTTATAATCCTAGCTACTCAGAGAGCTGAAACCTCTAGATCCTAGTTCAAAGCAAGTCTGGAGAGGAAAATTGGTGAGACTTTTCTGTGGCACTGTGGCTCAAAGTGGCAGCACTAGTCTTGAGTAATAAATCTCAGAGACAGAACCCAGGCCCTGAGTTCAAGCTCTCTGAAATTATTCTAAAAATACTTGTTCTCATTATTTCTTTAACTTGTCTAGAAGGATGTTTTAAACTTAGGGTTTTTTTCTTTTTTTTAATTACAATTTTATTTTTTTTGTGAACATACTGTACAGAGGGGTTACAATTACATAAGCAAGATAATGAGTACATTTCTTATCAAGCATTGCAGTCTCCTCCTTTGTTTACCCTTCACATCCCTTCCCAGCCTCCCTCCTCTCCCCCACCAAAGTTGTAAAGTTCGTTTTCGACATGACAACTCGTATTTCTCATAGTCGCAACTGGTCCACCTGTATCTTTAAATGACTTGTTTTTCTCATCTCCTCCACAAATTATACCAACATCAAATATAGTGAAAGCAGGGGTTATACTGTGGGGGAGGGACATACAAAGCAACAAAGAAATAATCTTATAAATGAGTTAGAAACAAATGCATGAAAGAAAAAAAAAACATTTAAATACATATCTAAGGGTTCATTTTCCTAACATCACATTACCTGACCTTTTCTGCTTGACTCATACACATACAAGATATTGCAAATAAGGGAAACCATGGGACCTATGTTTCTTTAGGCTTGGCTTACTTCACTTAATATTTTTTCCAAGCCTTTCCATTTCCTAACAAATGGGGCAATGACATTCTTTCTGATGGAGGCATAGAATTCCATTGCGTATATATACCACATTTTCTTGATCCATTCATCTACTGAGGGGCATCTGGGTTGGTTCCATATCTTAGCTATGGTAAACAATGTTGCAATAAACATAGTTGTGCTGGTAGCTTTAGTGTGGTCTTGTTTGTACACATTTGTGTAAATGCCCAAAAGTGGGATTGCTGGGTCTTAGGGCAGCTCTAAGTGAACTATTTTGTGGAACCTCCATACTAGTTTCCAAAGTGGTTAAACAAGTTTACATGCCCACCAACAATGAAGTAAGGTTCCCTTCTGTCAACATCCTCTCCAGCATCTGTTGCTGTTAGAGTTCTGATTATAGCCATTCTAACTGGAGTGAGGTGGTATCTCAATGTTGTTTTGATTTGCAATTCTTTTATGGCTAGGGAGGTTGAGCATTTCCTCATATGTCTATTGGCCATCCTTCTTTATTCTTCAGAGATGTTTCTCTTCAAGACTTTATTCCACTTATTTATTTATTGGGCAGTTGTTTCTTTGAGGATTTGTTGTTGGGGGATTTAATTTTTGAGTTCCAAGTATATTTTAGATATGAGACCTTTGTCCATTGTATGGCTAGTGAAGATCTTCTCCCAATCTGTGGGCTTTCTATTGGTCTTGCAAGCTATGTCCTTTGCCATGCAGAAGCTCTGCAACTTCATGCAATCCCATTCGTCCAACCTATCTTTGATTTCTTGTGTTTCCGGGTCTCTATTCAGAAAATTTCGGCCTGAGTGAAGGAGACCTAGGGTTTCTCCTATTCCATCTGTAATATTTTCAGAGTGTCTGCTTTGACTCCAAGGTCTTTGATCCATTTGGAGTTGATTCTGGTGCAGGGTGATATATAAGGATCTAGTTTTAGTTTTCTACAAGCAGTTAACCAATTTTGCCAGCACCATTTACTGAAGAGGCTGTCTTTCTTCCATTCTATTATTTTAGCTCCCTTACCGAAGATTAGTTGGCTATAGGTCTGTAGGTTCATTTCTCGGTTTTCAATTCTATTCCATTGGTCCTGAGGTCTGTTCTTATGACAGTACCAAGCTGTTTTGATTACTATGGCTTTATAGTAGTGTTAGAAATTTGGTATTGATATTCCACCAGCAGTGTTCTTTCCATTGAGGAGCGTTTTTGCTATTCGGGGTTTTTTACTGTTCCATATGAATTTTTGGATTGCCTCTTCTATTTCCTTGAAGAATGAGGTTGGAATTTTGATAGGTATCATGGGATTTTTTATTTCATGTTGTCTTAATTTATTTTTAAGATGTTCAGATAAAAATGATTTATAGTAAGAACTGGTTTGTATTGCTTTGTATTACACCTATAATTCAACTGGAAAGTAGATGGTCAAAACCCTCCTCCCCCCACCAAAGTTGTAAAGTTAATTTTTCGACATAATGATTTGTATATCTTATTGTTGCAATGCGTCCACCTGTATCCCTAGTTAAACAATTTGTTTTTGCCCTTCCCCTTCACAAATTGTACCAACATCAAATAGAGTGAAAGCAGGGGGAGAGACATGATAAGCAGTATAGAAATCATCTTATAAATATGTTAGAAACAACTGCATGAAAGAAAAAAATTGAATACTTATCTTGGGGTTCATTCCCTTAGCATCAATTTATCTGACCTTTTCTGCTTGACTCAGCATATGCTAGTTATTTCAAATAAGGGAAGCCATGGGACCTATGTTGTTTTGGGTCTGGCTTACTTCACTTAATATAATTTTTTCCAAGTCTTTCCATTTCCTAACAAATGGAGCAATGTTATTCTTCCTGATGGATGCATAGAATTGCATTGTGTATATATACCACATTTTCTTGATCCATTCTTCTACTGAGGGGCATCTCGGTTGGTTCCATATCATAGCTATGGTAAATAATTCTACAATAAAAAATAGGTGTGTCGGTAGCTTTAGTATGGTCTTGTTTGTGATCATGTGGTTAAATGCCCAAAAACTTGGATTGCTGGGTCATAGGTGAGCTCTATGTGGAGTCTTTTGATGAACCTCCGTACTGCTTTCCACAGTGGTTGAACAAGTTTACACTCCCACCAACAATGTAGTAAGGTTCCCATCTGTCCAAATCCCCTCCAGCATCTGTTTTTATCAGAGTTCTTGATTTTGCCATTCTAACTGTGGTGAGGTGGTACCTCAATGTTGCTTTTATTTGCAATTCTTTTATGGCTAGAGAGGTTGAACATTGCTTCATGTGTTTATTGCCCATCCTTCTTTTCTCTTCAGAGAAGTTTCTCTTTAAGTTTTTAGCCCACTTATTTAATGGGCAGTTGTTCCTTTGAAGATTTGTTGTTGAGGGATTTAATTTTTTGAGTTCCAGGTATATTTTAGATATGAGACCCTTGTATGTTGTATGGCTAGTGCAGATCTTCTCCCAATCCATGGGCTTTCCAGTGATCTGGCTAGCTATGTCCTTTACCATGCAGAAGCTCTGCAATTGCATGCAATACCATTTGTCCCATTTGTGTTGGATTTTTTTTTTGTATTTCTGAATCTCTATTAAGAAAATTTCCGCCTGTGCCAAGGAGATCTAAGGTTTCTCCTATTCCATCCTGTAATGTTTTCAGAGTAAGACTTCAAACTTTTAATGTTTGAAGATCTTTGATTCATGCTGAATGGATGTGAGTAGATAGAGCTGTTGCATACATTTGTGTGTGTGTGTGTATGTGTGTGTGTGTGTGTGCGTGTGTGTGCGCACGCACGCACGTGTGTGTATCATTGAAATCAAGGATAAGGAACTTGGTTCCTTTTTCTGAGATATACATAATGGTGTTTCTTTGTTGGTGTTAGGCTGATTGCTTGCCTTTGCCTGATGTGTACATTCCAGCTCAATTTTTCAATTAAAGTTACTTAATTATTATTGAACATATAATGCTCTGATATTGCTTTGTCTTTAGTCTGCCATCTAGGATCTTCTTTTCCTCTTAAATATTAACATTCAATATGAATTTTACCTCCTGACTAATTTTCCCTTTAATTTGCATTTTGAAATAAGAAATATAATACCTTTGATCTCTGTATTCATGAAGAAAATCCACTTTGAATTCTCTGTTTAAAATAATAACACCTGGACAGATTTGTTAGCACCAAGATCTTAAATTATCTTTTGTAGTTTTAGTTTAAAATAACCCTCCTCCATGTTTTTAGCGTGGGTAGAAAAGAATTCCCACAATGCCTCACAACTTGTATCTTTCACTTTGTCTATACTTCCTTGTCAATGCTAAATTGTTCTGGATGCCTGGATTAGCTACCCAAACCCCTGCAAAGCTGTTGCTGCTACCCAATTTACTGCCAATGCAACTCAGCAATTACAGTCACAATTACCCTTTCCGTGTTATCCTATTCTCTGCTACTCATTTTGCTACCCATAATTCTTAACACCATGGTTCCAGCTACCTGATCCCTGATACCCCTGTCTCTGGTACCACATTCCCAAACAAAGCAAGGCAAGAGTAGGCACAGACAGTCGAATTGGGTACTCCTTTAGCAGGAACAATGGGACGTTATTCCTCAGGTATTTAACATGAGGAACTAACTATTGGTGGAAAGAAAAGAGGTTACTCAGAGGGGACTAAAATCCAAGGATATCAACTTGTAACTTGTTGCTAGGAAAAGCAGGCCCTAAGGTGAAAGTTAATGAGAAAAGAAAATTTGACAAAAATATTGGGAATGATATAAACAAAATTTTTAGCTTAATCTTTTCTACCAATGATCTGAATTATTTTATGACATAGATATGTAACTACTTTGCAGTTTTAGAAGTTTATGAAGTTGCACATTTATGTGGTACTTATATTAATTCATGTAATATTTGCATATGATCATGTTAATGATACTCAATAGTTTATGCTTTATGATATGCTCATGAGTCTGCCTTTGGCAATATGAATTGAGTTCTCTAACAATAAATGGGATTTCATTGTCAAATACTACAAGGATATTACTGAGGCTAATACCAAAATGGAAGCTGAAACAAGAAAACTGAACAAAGCTACAAGTTTGACGGGAAGGGGTCAGTGGTAAGGGCTATGATAAAACAGAAATTCTTCACATAGGAATCTTGGAAGAATAGAATGTGTCTTGTTGAATCACTAGTTTTTAAAACATTCTTAGAAAGCAGAACATGATTTTTGATTCTAGATTTTTGGGACCTCTTTAATGAGTGGTTAAACAAAAAATTATTGAAATGACTGAAAATCTACTGACATAAATTATTAGATTAACATTATACTCAAAGTTGCCTTGAGATGCAGGCAGGCTGGATTCCTTTTCTATTAAATTAATGGAATAATCTTCCTTTTGAATGGTTGGACAGTCCATGACACTTGTTCCAAAACAAGAAAAGATACTGGAGAGAAAAAAAAGAGGAAGGAGAGTAAAGGCTGCTGAAATTAGCATATTTCCCATTTGGACTTTAATGGGTTGTTACTACAAAGAATTAGAATTTCATATTAAGATAATAATTTTAAAATTGATGTGCTAAAGGATAGCTTCGAAATGTAATATTTAATGCTGTTGCATTACTTGAAAACAACGGTTTACAGAAAACTTTAAATTCCAGAAAAATTGTAATGTACCAGTAAACACCTAGAAGAAATATAATTTAAAAATTTACTTGTTCAAAGCAAATCCTGGCATGAAAGTCTGTGAGTCACTTATCTCCAAACAGGAATTGGCAATGTGGCTCAATTGGGAGAGGGCTCCCTTTGAGCTGAAGCACTCTGGGATATATTAATACCCAAGCCCTGAGTTCAAGGCCCATGACTGACAAAAAGAAATGTTAAAGAATTAAATCATTAGTGTTGGAAGAAGACTTGTGGTAGAGTGCTTGTCTTGCATGCATGAGGTCCTGGTTCAATTCCTCAGCACCACATAAGCAGAAAAAACTGGAAGTGGCACTGTGGCTAAAGTGGTAGTGCACTAGCCTTGAGTTGATCAGCTCAGGGACAGCACCCAGACCCAGAGTTCAGGCACCCCTACCAACAACATCAAATACAGCAACAACAAATTAAAGCATCAAACAACCTGAAGATGTTGTCCAGAATAATGAATGCAGCATTATCCGTTGACATGACTTAGTGACTTGAAACCAAGTTTACCAGGGGAGATTGTGGGCATTTTGTGTGTGTGTCAAAACCTGCAAAATTATTTTCTACTTTCCCAGGGAGGGAGAAAGGAGGAAATGGTGGGGGGAGGGGTACTTGCCTTTTGTTTCACTGATTGTTTTCTGTAGTCAAATTCAGAGAAATTCTGCATGCAAACCTAGTTGCATGGGCAATGATGAAACCATGTCCTGGAAGTAGTTTTGTCCTGTCCTTGGCCTGGTTCCAACCAGCACTGGATAATCCAAGTCCCACTGCAGGACCAAGATGCCTTGAAGACTACTGATCCATTGGGCAGGTGGACCTAACCACATCCAGAATAAGCAGAAAATGCAATTCTGAGGGCAGCACTGGAAATTTATATCTGGTAGACATTTTTAATATATTTTTATTGTAAAAATACTGTACAGAGGGCTCAGAGTTACAGAACTAGATAATGAGTACATTTCCTATACAGCATTGTTACCTCCTCCTTTGTTTTTCCCCTGCCATCTTTTCCCTCCCCACATCTCCAACTCCTCCCTCCTCAACCCCTGCCTGACATTGTAAACTCATTTTCGACAAAGTGTCCTGTACATCTCATTGTCACAATGGTCAACCTGCATCCCCATTTAAGCGTTCTGCTATATTCCTTCCACTCCCCAAATTACAAATATATATATATATATATATATATATATATATATATATATATATATATATATATATATATATATATATATATATGGTGCAGAACACTGGAATCAAATAAAGTGAAAACGGGGGTTTACCGTGGGGAATAAAGTACAAAAGGATCATAGAGTACATTATAATCATACTAAAAACAAAAGAAAGAAAGGAAAAACCAATTGTGTCTCTGACTTGGAGTACATTTTGCTTAACATCATCTTGTATGGTCATATGTACCTAGCTTTGATCTTCTCTACTTGTCCTAGACATGTACTAATCCTTGCAAACAAAGGTAAACCATGGGTCCTATGTTTCTTTGGGTCTGGCTTACTTCTTTCTGATGGAAGCATAGAATTCCAGTGTGTGTGTGTGTGTGTGTGTGTGTGTGTGTGTGTGTGTGTGTGTGTGTGTGTGTGTGTGTGTGTGTGTGTGTGTGTGTGTACCACATTTTCTTGAACCCTTCGTCTACTGAGGGGCATTGGGGTTGGTTCCATATCATAGCTATTGTGACTAATACTGCAATAAACAAGGTTGTGCTGGTAGTTTTGTGATCATTTGGGTAAGTGCGCAAAAGTGGGGTTGCTAGGTCATTGGGGAGCTCTAGGTGGAGTCCTTTGAAGAAATTTCATACTGTTTTCCAAAGTGGTTAAACAAGTTTAAACATCTACAAGTAATGCAGTAAGCTTCCCTTTTAGATACATCCCCACCAGCATCTGTCATTATTACATTTATTGATTACAGCCATTCTAACTGGAGTGAGGTGTAATCTCAATGTTTTGATTTGCATTTCATTTATGACTAGAAAAATTTAGTATTTCTTCATGTGTCTAATGGACATTTTTTATTTCCTCTTCAAAGAAGTCTCTCTTTAAGTCTTCAGCCCACTTAGTTATTGTGCAGTTGTTCCTTTGAGGATTTGTTGTTGTGGGATATATGATTTTGAGTCCTAAGTATATTTTAGATATAAGACTTTGTCTGTTTTATGACTCATGAAGAACTTCTCCCAGTAAGTGGGCTTTTTATTGATCTTGCTATCTATGAACTTTACCATGCAGAAGCTCTGCTGTTTCATGCAATCCCATTTCTCCAACCTATCTTTGATTTGTTTTGTTTCTGGTTCTCTATTAAGAAATTTTTGGCCTGTGCTAAAGAGCCCTAGAGTTTCTCTTATCCTTCATGTAATGTTTTCACAGTGTCTGCTTTTATTTTGAGGTCTTTGATCCATTTTGATTTGATTATCATGCAGAGTGTTATATATATATATATGGATATATCTTTTGTTTTCTACAGGTGTTCAACCAATTTTGCCAGCACCATTTACTGAAAAGGCTGTCTTCTTCTATTCAATTTTTTTGGCTCCCCTGTCAAAGATTGGGTGGCTATAGGTCAGTGGGTTTATTTCTGAGTCTTCAGTCCTATTCCATTGGTCCTCAGGACTGTTCTTGTGCCAGTACCAAGCTGTTTGTATTACTATGGCTTTTTAGTATAGTTTGAAATTTGGAACTGATATTGCTCCAGTGCTGTTCTTTCTGCTAAGAATTGACGAACCTACAGCCTGCATTATACTTAATGGTGAAAATTTAAAGCCATTTCTTATTAATTCAGGAAATAGATAAGTATGTCTGCTCTCTCCACTCCTCTTCAACTTAGTATTAGAATGCTAGCTGGGGCAATAAGACTAGACACAAACTTAAAGGGAATCCAAATAGGGAAATATGATGTAAAACATCCAAGATGACCAATGGAATAGAATTGAAAAACCAGAAATGATCCTACAGTCCCATAGGCATCTAATTTTTGATAAGGGAGCTAAAAAATAGAATGGAAGAAAGACAGCCTCTTCAGTAAATGGTGATGGAAAAATTGGATAACTACTTGTAGAAAACTAAAGTTAGATCCTTATTACCCTGCACCAGAATCAACTCAAATGGGTTAAAGATCTCGGAGTCAAAGCAGACACTCTGAAAACATTACAGGATGGAATAGGAGAAACCCAAGGTCTCCTTGGCACAGGCCAAATTTTCTTAATAGAGACCCAGAAACACAAAAAAATCAAAAAAAGGTTGGACAAATTGGATTGTATGCAATTGCAGAGATTCTGCCCAGCAAAGGACATAGCTTGCAAGATCACTAGAAAGCTCACGGATTGGGAGAAGATCTTCATTAGTCATACAACATACAATGGTCTCATATCTAAAATATACCTGGAACTTAAAAAATTAAATCCCCCAACAACAAATCTTCAAAGAATCAACTGCCCAATAAATAAGTGTCCTAAATACTTAAAGAGAAATTTCTCTGAAGAGGAAAGAAGGATGGCCAGTAAACACATGAAGAAATGCTGTCCCTCCGATAAATAAAGAGGTAATTCAAATTAGCAGCCAAAATGTTCACTTTTATAAAAGATAATACACATAGAATAATATTTACTATACCAATACAGTGAAATTATATATTATGCAGCTCATTTTTAAGTTAATTTTATTGTCAAGGTGATATATAGAAGGGGTTGCAGTAATTGTAAGGTAGTGGATATATAACATCTCAAAATTTTTACCCCCTCCCTTATTTTTCTCACACTTTTCCTTCACCCCAATACTCCTCACAAGTTGTAAAGTAAATTTCTAACATGTTGTCTTGTGAGTGTTGCTATTGCATTGGTTTTCCTTTTGTCCTTTGTTGGGCCATTTTATTGTTCCGTTTCCCTTGTCAAATGAAGATAAATGTATATACAATACACTGGATACTGAAATCAAATACAACAGTGGACAAACCATAGAGGAAAACACAAAAGAAAAAAGAAATCACATAGTACATTAAAAACAACAACCACAAAATAAAATCTCTCTTTCCATATCTAGGAGTTTATTTTGCTCAGCATCATTTTATGTGGTCATTTATACATAGCTATTGAGCCATTCTACTCATCTGCTAGGACTATCCTAGATATTTCCTAGTTACTACAAATGAGAAAAACAATGGAATCTGTTTCTTTGTGTCTTGCTTATTTATGGTGGTACAAGTGTTAAGATATCTGAATGAGTCTAATGTATATCTTGCACTGAATTAGGCAGGAAGATATCCAATATCATATAGGATAAAAATGGTAGTGTCAAAATATTTCCCTTGAGAAAGATATAGGAGGCTGCCAGAAGTAAGAATTAGTTCAGATAATTTGAAGAATTTAGAAATGCAAGATCAATTATGTCTCTTTACATAATAATCATGTAAGTGGAAGGGCAAAATAAGGGTAAGAGAAGAAAATAACTGATAGCAGACAATTTTCCCAAGTTACAGTACAAAAAAATATAATCTATAACTACCAAATTAAAGAGATCCCAGTATAATACGTCCCACTTAATTTAGGTACATGCAGAATTTTTACTTGGCTTTTTCCTACTGTAATGCTCCAAAATAAATGAATACTTATAAGAAAAGTTATGTGATTGCTATTGCTTCAACTTGAACACTAACTGTGATAAGCCCTCTTTTTCTCATTTTTGCACTTGGAAAATAGTCCCTAAGTTGATGATGATGTGGCTGATTAGAGTCAGAGTTAGGGGCTTCTATTTGTACAATTATCCCAGAATAGTTTAAAGCCGTTTTTCCCCATGACATCCAACTACATTTTCTGAAACTGTACTTTGAACACACCCTCACACCTGAGCACATTATTTGAAATTATACTTCAGTTTTTCTTGGCACATTCTACTTTGTGCCTTTGTCTTTTTTGCACATTCCTTTTGAGTTCATAGTTGCTCTATTTCCATTTCATCTGTACAAACTGCTAAGAACATTGTTCAACTACCACATCTTGTTTGCACACGCCCAGTCTATGTATGAAAGTACTTTGTCCATGTTAAGCAATAGAGTAATACTTACTCTCTGAGGAGAAAAGTTCCACAATATAATCTTATGCCCACATTAGAGGATGTAGAATTTAAAGTATTTTGAGACAGTGATATTAGAATTGAAAGGCTCCTTAGGGAAATTTTCCTGGAGCTCATTAGTTTATCCTAAAGAAATAAAAATATCCACAAAATTTGGAGCTAATTACTAAGTATCCGAATTAACATTAGATCCTAGATGTTGTGTTAGTACAAGTCATGATTGTATTATTGTTACAACAGAAACCTTCGCAACTTGGCAATGTGTATGAGAAAATGAAAGAAAGGCATTAAAGCAAAATGTCTTATCTTTTTTGGCATTTAATCCTAGTGGTGAGGGTAATGTCTGAACTCTTCCATTCAATAAAAGCTTGAAATTTATAAGAACACTTTCCTACATATACGAATTTGTGTCAGGTTGATAGACAGGGTTATTTCAGCATGGAGATATACCTAACAATAATTAAATTTCAATAGAGTATTTGGCAGTTATGATGTGTCAATAGGTATTGAAGCATTTTCTATTTTAAAGAAGAATCAATTTAAGGAGTCTTCAGTCACATCAGTAAAGCTGTATGTTCAACTTAATACTTGCTGTTACTTGTCCTACATTTATAATGAGTAGGCTGATAAGATATCCAAACATATCTAAATATATTTCAATAAAATCCTAAACTGATATGGATAGATGAGTCACTAATTTGAATTGTAGGACAAATTAGGCTTGTCTGTGCTTTAGTTCAATCTATAATCTCCTGGCTAAATAAAGTTTTCAAAAATGTTCACAGAATACCTCTAAGAAAAGTTCATGACAGTTATATCTGTATAATATTTCTAAGGTCAGGATTAAAGCATTTGTTCCCAACATTTAGAATCAACAGGACCTGTTGAATTTATTGGTCCAGAATTTTATGTCTTCACATTCATAGCTCAACATTTTATCAATATGACTTTCACCAAAACACTGTTCTTATTGATCTTGTCTATGTCCTTTTACTTTTCAAATCCAAATAGTAGATTTCCTTACTGAAATTTCTTTCCTTCCTTTTCTTCTGTAAATCTGTGTTTATTACCTTTTTTTTCCTTATTTATCTCTTTCCTCCAATCTTGTCCACACTGGTACTCACATTGTTCACACTTTTGTCAGAACTTTCCTTTTCCTCTTCCCTTTAATAATGTCCCTGATTTTATCATTACATTTCATATTCATGTTTGTGGATATTTTGATGTTGTTCAAACAGACCTATCTTGGCATCTGTTTAACATAAACCATAGAACGATCAGAGAGTTTATTTTCCTCTAAATCCATCTTTTCCTCCTGTAGTCCTTATCACCAAGAATGTAACTAACACAGTTAGGAGTCAGAGATGTGAAAACACTTTATATTTCTTCTTACCCTACCTCCATCCATAGATAAGATGAATGATCAAGATTTTTTCAGTTTCTGTCATAATGTAATTTCTATGTACTCCTTTTTATGTCCCTGACACCAGCCTATTGCAAATACTCATCACCAGTCACTCAGTCCTAAAACAACTGTTTACAAAGTATGCATTTTTCCCCATAGTCTTTTCATATTGGTCCTCTCCTTCACCAAATGACTCTCCTTGTAAGCACACAGAGTAAAGAACTCAGAAAAAATTCTAGTTCCATTATTTGCTAACAACATTGACTGTTGGTCTTATATTTCTCATCTGTAAATGGATGTAATCTGCTAGAAATATTGAAGACTATATTTGTTGAATTCTAGAGCAAGGGAAAAAAAGTAAACAGTCCTTACATTTTCTACCTTAGCTTACAAATAAGGAAAGAGTCAAATTCAATTTGTTGGTATCAAGTCAGAAATAGTTTCATGCAGAAATAAAAATAAATTTTAACTCCTGGCTCTGTAGCTTATGTCCTTTTATGGTAACTGCAGTTATGTAAGTGGTATTATGTAAATTTTATCATGTATTTACAGCTGTAATGAAGAACATGTTCTTAATATATCATTGGTTAACATTGGTTATTGAATAGTATCTATATGAGAATATTATTTGAACTAATCACACTAAGTTGAAACCTACATCTTAGTCCATCAAAATATGGAAATAAATGTTTTTATTTATAAGAAAATAATACCACCAAGAACAGTGAGTATACATTAGAAAGACCGCTGGAATAATATTACGATTTTTACTGTCTTTACCTGTTTATGTGATTGTATTTCTTGATATTCAAACTCTCCTCTTGTTATTCTGGTCCTTTTTTTTTTTTCTTTTTGGTTCGTCATGGGGCCTGGACTCTGGGCCTGGCACTGTCCCTCAGCTCTTCAGCTCAATGCACTCTACCACTTTAGCCACAGTGCCACTTCCCGCTTTTTCTGCTTATGTGGTGCTGAGGATTCAAACCCAGAGCCTCATGTAGGCAAGGCCAGCACTCTGCCTCTGAGCCAGCTTCCCAGCCTTCCTCTTGTTATTGTTATTGTATGTAATCCAACTCTGTTTATAACTATGCATTCAATGTGGAAAATTTAGCTTCAAAGATATCTAAAGGTTTTTTTCCTTTTCAGTCACAACATCGTCATTATCAGGCGACACTGTGGTCATCATCCTCTCCAACAAAATTATTATTAGTATCATAAGTGCTAATTATTGAACGTTGGATATGTGTCTATGATTTTATTATTATTTGTCTTTTGATTAATAATTTTAATGTTACCACTCTGCATGCATCCATATTGGAATTTTGAACAAATAAACAAAAAAAACTAAACCATATCTGGTTGCTTCACTATGTGCTTATAACAAATTATGGAATAGATTTTTTTGAAGCATTGAAAATTCCTAATCAGTATGAATTACCTTCCTCCCTCTCCTTAACTACAAACAAATATTTAAGACTTTGGGCAGAACCTTTTCAAGTAATATACTGTAAATATTACTACAATATCATATGTATATCTAAAATTCCCTTGAAAGTAATAAACTCTACTTTCTATTGAAATATTAGTTATTTTATTCTAGGAAACTTTTAGAAAAATAGAGTGTATATCTTTGAATTGAAAAAGGTCAAGAATAGTAACATGAAAATTTTAGAGGGTGTCTGTCATATATATATATATATATATATATATATATATATATATATATAAATGTTATGTGTAAAATAGTACATTTTTAGAGATTATTTGTCATCAGAAATATATGCATTATCTAAATTTATTTGCCGAATGATATACATCATAGTGAAACAAACATCTGAAAACATAATTAAAATTTAAAAAAAAAATACTTCATGAAACCAAGTGCCGGTAACTCACCCTTATAATATGAGCTATTCTGGGTGCTGAGATCTTAGAATTGTTTTCAAAACCAGCCCAGACAGAAAAGTACTTATTAAATTCTTATCTCCAATTAACCACTGAAAACGGGAATTAGCTCTTTTCCTCAATTTCTGGAGTGCTGTCTTTGAGCATAAAAATGCTTAGCGACAATGCCCAGGCCTTGCAAACACCACCACCACCAACAAATTGTATCACATTAATTTCACAAAGGCATCTTTTAACTGCTGTGAACATTTCTTAGAAACATGAATACATACCACTGGAAAATGTTAAGTAAAAAAGTATAGAATATTACGTCTGTGTTAAAGACATGACTATTTATACTGTTTAAGATATTTAGGTAATGATTAGAAGTTAAGAATAATGATAGGTAGGTCATATACTGGGAGTGGTTTTTTTATTCTATTTTTTATTCTATTTTACAATAGTAATAAAATGATATTTATAATGATTATATAAAATTACTCTTGATTGGTATTGGAATTCTCATAAGTGATACATATTTTTAAATGATTTCCAAAGCAAAGGAATATCAATTTTTTTGTGATTTCAAAACAATTAAGAAAATGATTTCAAGGTTGGTTCACTCTAAGTCTATATTTGTTTTCTTGTTCTAGATTTCATATGTTTGTAGAAATTAAAATTCCAAAAATTTAATGGATCTTGGCATTCAGGAACATCTTCACATACACTAATATTGGATTCCCTTAAGTGGAATTGCTTTATTTTATTTGTTACTTTAACCAATAAATCAAGATGATTGTGTATTTTGTTCTTTTCATTGCTTTTGGCTCTTATCTTGAGAATACGTTTTTCCTAGCAAAGTAGAGATAAGCAATTGGATTGAACGAGTAACATATGACTTTCATAAAATGCAGATGCATAGATTTGTGTCTTCTGTCATTTGCTAAAAGTTTCCTCCAGAAAAGTTTCTCAATTACTTAAAAAATTTTTCCCTTCCCCTCCACAAATTATTCTGACATCAAATACAGTGAAAGCAGGGGTTATACTGTGGGGGAGGGACATACAAAGCAACAAAGAAAAAATCTTATAAATGTGTTAGAAACAATCGCATGAAAGAAAAAAAAACATTTGAATACATATCTTAGGGTTCATTTCCCTAACATCACCTTATCTGACCTTTTCTGCTTGACTCAGACATATACTAGATATTGCAAATAAGGGAAACCATGGGGGAAAAATAGGGATACAGGTGAACCCATTGCAACAGTGAGATGTACAAGTCGAAAAATGAACTTTACAATGGTGGTGGGGGGGTAGTGGGGAGGATTGGGTGGGGCGGCTGGGGAGGATGGGAAGGGATGAGAAGGGCAAACAAAGGAGGAGGCTATAATGGTTGATAAGAAATGTACTCATTATCTTGCCCATGTAATTGTAACCCCTCTGTACAGTTTTTTCACAATAAAAAAAATAAAAATAATAAAAATTACTTATCACATATACTTTTTGATTGAGTTATCTCTGTATAAACTCAAACGGACAAAATACCCTCAAAATAACAGAAATTACATCTGTGTTTTAAATGCAGCAGTTTACAAAGAGTATTTAGCCAGCACCAAAAATATCTTTTTAGCAATTCTGCAGTTTGTGAAGAAGTTTTAACAATAGTTTTTTCTCCTGACATGCAATTCACTTACAATATAATGTCTCCTTTTATTGTATACATTTTAGTGCTTTGGAAGTGAATTGTACCTTCATAGGTTTTCAAACCCTACTTTTCACAAACTTGCATTTCTTCAAATAGAAATGCTGTAAATTTTAGAACAGACATTAAAATAGATATAAAATTCAGTTACCGGAATTTGCCCAGCATACATTCTCTATAGTGTGTCTTTTCAAAATTTGTCTTTGGGGATCATATCCAGGGTCTCACACATACTATTCAAGTTCACTGTCAATTAACTACATTCCCTGTCCAAAAAAGTTTTTTACTTCTGTTTAATACATTAATAGAAGTGTAATACCTGGACCCTGTACAATTCTTTCACCTTTTGAAAACTTGAAAACTTGTTTGCTAAAATGATTGCAGTATTATACAAATCGATCACTATGAGAAGTATATCAATTTATCCACAAATGCATTACTATATTTTGGGTCCTCTTTTTATATTATGGTCATACTAGTGAGTTTTCTTTTTATTATTTCTTAGACACTAAAGGGGAGCTTATTTCATATGTTCCTCCTATTGACTATTAAATTACATATGTTATTTAAAGAAATATGTTATTCAGGAAAACATTTATATAGAATTAGAAGATAGAAAAATACTTAAGTTTCATAATCACTGTAGCATTAACATTGTAGCATTAACAAATCTGTGCCCTCTGTTGGATATGTTTTCATTTCTGTTATACTGTCCCTTGAGTTATGAAACGTTATCACTTGATATAATCCACTTCTTGCTTTTTTTTTAGCCCCTAATGTTTTCCATGTCAAATTTTTAGAAACCTTTACTGATCAATGTCATGAATTTTTACATTTAATTTTTATAGGTTTTTACAATTCACATTTAGTTTGATAATCATTCTTTATAAGGTTTGAGGTAGGCCATGTGCCGGTGGCTCATGCCTGTAATCCTAGCTACTCAGGAGGCTGAGATCTGAGGATCGTGGTTTAAAGCCAGTCTGGGCAAGAAAGTCCATGAGACTGTTATCTCCAATAAACCACTAGAAAACCGGAAGTTTTTGCTGTTGCTCAAGTGGTAGAGTGCTCACCTTGAGCTGAAGAGCACATGGACAGCGCCCAAGCCCAGAGTTCAAACCCATGACCGGCAGACAAACAAACAAACAAAGGATTGAGGTAGTAGTCTAAGATCATTCTTTAAATCTAGAGAGGCAATAGTGCAAATACAACCATTTAAGTTTCTGTTTTTATTTCATAAAGTCATAGCATCCTTTCCAAAATCTCTGGATCATAAAACTAAGAATTTATTTTTGCGAATCTGTTACCTTCTTCTATGTGTCTGTTCTTATAGTAGAACTATGTTGTCTTCACTACTAAACATGGTAATACTATTCAAATCTAGTAGGAAGGCTCAAGCTACACCGTTTTACAAGATTTCTCTGACTGACCTGTATTCCTTGAATTTATATATGAGATTATTGAGCAGGTGGACCAATATTCTACAGAGATATCTAAATATTTGATAGTCACTCATATTTCACACCTTGTGAAAATACAAACACCTGATATTATATATAGAAAATGTCTTAGAGACTGCTCAATGTAACTAAAATTAACTTAGGAATGAGTTAAGATTTAGATAGCAGTACAGCATAATAAAGCTGAATGATAACTACTTGAGCTGCACTGCAGAAGAGAGTGAGAGGGAGAAGAATGGTGGACCACAGAGGAGCTGTATGTCATTGGTATTGTTTCAAAAAACAGAAAGATTTCAGAGAAGAGAAGGAGAAAAATAAAGTGTCCTGAATCTAGTTTCTTTTTAATCCACCTGATAGATTGGACTGAAAGTCAGATAACATGGTAAAAATAAAATAGAAAATAAAGCATTGTATAGAGCTGTTACAATGTAAAGAAGCTGTACTAGGAATGTAATTAATTTCCAAATAAATAAGAGAAAGAATAACAATAACAATTGCTAATGTGGATAGAAGATGGATCACATTTTATCATACATAATTTTGAAAAAACATACTAGGAATGAAAATTTCAAGGTCATAATTTAAAATACAATTTGTATTATAACTAGATAGTATAGCTCAGAGGTAAAACATTGGCCTAATATATGTGAAGCAATTGTGTGATCTCCCAAACATTACAAAGTACACACAAAGCACACACACAAAAAAACACATAAACACACACACACACCACATACACGCATTTGTTATTATCATATTAAACAGAGGAAATTCCCACAAATAGTAAAAGTATTTTAAAATATGAAATCATAATATTGCTCATAGTATTTAAAAATTTAGTAGAAATAAAATAGTCACAAGATTCTTGGATTCTTTTTTTTTTAATTTTTACTTTTTATTGTGAACATATAGTACAAAGGGGTTACAATTTCATGGACAAGATAATGAGTAAATTTCTTATCAAGCATTGTAGCTTCCTCCTTTGTTTACCTTCACATCCCTCCCCACCTCCGCCAGCCCCGCTACACCAAAGTTGTAAAGTTCGTTTTCGACATGAAAACTTGTACTTATTGTTGCAATGGGTCCACCTGTATCCTTATTTAAACAACTTGTTCTTCCCCTTCCCCCACCCCACAAATTATACCGACATCAAATATAGTGAAAGTAGGGGTTACACTGTGGGGGAGGGACATACAAAGAAACAAAGAAATATTCTTATAAATGTGTTAGAAACCAATGCATGAGAGAAAAAGCAATTAAATACCTATCTAAGGGTTCATTTTCCTAACATCACCTTACCTGACCTTTTCTACTTGACTCATATATATACGAGGTATTGCAAATAAGGCAAACCATGGGACCTATGTTTCTTTGGGCTTGGCTTACTTAATTTTTTCCAAGTCTTTCCATTTCCTAACAAATGGGGCCAATGTCATTCTTTCTGATGGAGGCATAGAATTCCATTGTGTATATATACCATATTTTCTTGATCCATTCATCTACTGAGGGGCATCAGGGTTGGTTTCATATCTTAGCAATGGTAAATAATGCTGCAGTAAAATAGTTGTGCGGGTAGCTTTAGTGTGGTCTTGTTTGTAAACATTTGGGTAAATGTCCAAAAGTGATATTGCTGGGTCATAGGGGAGCTCTATGTGAAGTCGTTTGAGGAACCTCCATAATACATTCCAAAATGGTTCAACAAGTTTACACTCCCAACACGAATGAAGTAAGATCCCCTTCTGTCCATATCCCCTCCAGCATCTGTTGTTATTAGAGTTCTTGATGTTTGCCATTCTAACTGGGGTGAGGTGGTATCTCAGTGTTGTTTTCATTTGCATTTCTTTTATGGCAAGGGTGGTTGAGCATTTCTTCATGTGTCTATTGGCCATCATTCTTTCTTCTTCAGAGAAGTTTCTCTTTAAGTCTTTCACCTACTTCTTTATTGCACAGTTATTTCTTTGAGGATTTGTTGTTGGGGGATTTAACTTTTTGAGTTCCAAGTATATTTTAGATATGAGACCCTTGTCCGTTGTATGGCTGTGGAAGGTCGTCTCCCAATCTGTGGGCTTTTTATCGATCTTGCTAGCTACATCCTTTGCCATGCAGAAGCTCTGCAGCTTCATGCAATCCCATTTGTTCAACCTTCCTTTGATTTGTTGTGTTTCCGGGTCTCTATTCAGAAAATTTTGGCCTGCGCCAAGGAGACCTAGAGTTTCTCCTATTCCATCCTGTAATGTTTTCAGAGTGTCTGTTTGACTCCAGGGTCTTTGATCCATTTGGAGTTGATTCTGCTGCAAGGTGATATATATGCAACTAGCTTTAGTTTTCTACAAGTAGTTAACCAATTTTGCCAGCACCATTTACTGAAGAGGCTGTCTTTCTTCCATTCTATTTTTTTAGCTCCCTTATTTAAGATTAGATGGCTATAGGTCTGTAGGTTCATTTCTGGGTTTTCAATTCTATTTCATTGGTCCTGAGGTCTGTTCTTGTGCCAGTAAAGAGCTGTTTTTATTTCTATGGCTTTATAGTAGAGTTTGAAATTTGGTATTGATATTCCTCCAGCGGTGTTCTTTCTGTTGCGGAGCGTTTTTGCTATTAGGGGTCTTTTATTTTTCCATATGAATGTTTGGATTGCCTCTTCTATTTCCTTGAAGAATGAGGTTGGAACTTTGATAGGTATCGCAATGAATTTGTTGCTAGCCTTGGGAAGCATTGCCATTTCACGATGTTAATCTTTCCAATCCAGGAGCATGGGAGTTTTTGCCACTTTCTAAGTTCTGTTTTGATTTCCTTTCTCAAGTTTTTAAAGTTTTCATCATAGAGGTCCTTCACTTCTTTGGTTAAGCTAATTCCTAGGTATTTTAGTTTTTGTGGAGCTATCACAAATGGAGTTGATTTCCTAATATCAGCCACACTTTTCTCATTGTTGGGATACAGAAAAGCATTGATTTTGGGGGGTTAATTTTATACCCTGATAATTTGCCAAAGTTTTGAATCAGCTTGAGTAATTGGGAGTGGATTCTTATATATTAAGTAAATTGAAAATTAAGAAATAAAAGACATGAGAAATTTGTAAAAAAGTTTTAAGTAATAAACATTTTGAAATATGTGTCCTTTTATTTTGACAAAAGATTGATGTTACTGGTGTTTTAACTCAAGATTTAGTATATGATAACCAGGTGCTCTATATCTTGCTAGGGATGGCTATATCTCTAATCATTTCACTCTGGAAATTTTATGATAAGGTCTCATAATTTCTCAGTCTCTCCAAATTACAAACCCTATTTACACTTCCCCCAATAGTTAGAAAATGGAAACCACAAATCACTATGCCTAGCTCAAACATTTTTTTAATTCAAGTACAAATATTTCCAAAAAGTGACCAGGTAATAAAGCGTTTTTAAATAAAGTATGTGCTTCTTGAAAATACAGTATTTGTTACATGGACAAATATGTTTAGAACTATAAGAAAATAAATTTATTTAAATTCACAAACCATATAAAATTTAAGAAAATAATTTTTACATATTCACATGCTAACTATTTTGAAAGCAAAATATATATCTGAATAATTTACATGTGTTAAAATTATACAAAACTAAATTAACAAATCCTACAACTCTGAAAAAACAATTACCCTAAAGAAGCAAAACAAAATAAATTCAAAATTTGAAATTTAGAAAATAAAATGTTGTCTTTAGTTGACTTAAGTAACTGTAAACCCTCTGTATATCAATTTAATAGTAAGAAATGCATAAACAAAGAAAGAAATGTACCCATTGGTCAATTGCGACAGGAAAAACATCAGTAGTTTTTTTTTGAGTGTGCAAAAATTCAATGGAAGAGATAACAATGTTCCTTCCATAATAAATATACTCATCATCTTACTTATGTAACTGTATCCCCTCTGTACATTACCTTTACAGTAGAATTAAATTGAAATTAACAATAAACTAATTAATATACCAATTAAGAATTCTTAGGGAGCTAGGAAGTTGGCTCAGTGGTAGTGTGCTTGCCTTGCATGCTTGAGGCCCTGGGTTCGATTCCTCAGCATCACATAAACAGAAAAAAAAACCCGGAAGTGCCGCTGTGGCTCAAGTGGTAGAGTGCTAGCCTTGAGCTAGCCTTGAGGGACAGTGCCAAATCCAGAGTTCAGGTTCCACGACTGGACTCCCCCCAAAAAAAAACAAAAACAAAAACAAAAAAAAACACCAGAATTACTAGAAGCCATTGGTTAAAAACTTTTTAGAAAACTGCCCTAATTACCCAAGTAGTATAATTTGATGATACTATTTATATCCTTCAACTTCAGCAGAGAAGCCAAAAGTTTAAAAATGTTACAAAATAAAGTAATAAATCAGAATGTATTACTATTAATAATAATCAAAAGATGAATTTATAGTGGTAGTCAAATATGTAAGAAATGAGGCAATTTGCCATTCGTTTGCACTTAATAAGTGAGAAGGAATTTTCTAGGTCTTTTTAAATATATAGTAAGTTTAATGAAGAAACTATTCTGTCACATCATATGATACTGAGATGAAGCTGATATTAGAACAAAGAGCAGATTGTACTAAGTTTTGGATGTTAATGTTTATACTTATTTTGGTTGTGGGAAATTGTGTTCAACTTGGGGTATTATTTTTGTTAAACTGGTGTCATATCAGTGGTTAATTTTAGGATAGGGGTTCCCTTTACACAAGAACATGCACCTGATCTGTCTTTTTAGCCTTCCCATTATCAATGGCATAAGAGTTGCACACCAACTTGTCTAGATTCCTACCTTGGTTGGCCTGGATTCTGTAGTCCTTCCAATTTTATCCTGTAGATAATGCAGGATGGTGGAAATAATCCAAGGCACCCAGCAATAAATAGAGAAGGAAGTCCACTAAACATTTGGCCTGGGTTCTGTTCTCAAGCCTCCTCAATAATTAAGAGTTCAGATGGGAGCCCCTGGTGCCACGCAGTAAGACTATTTTTTTAAAGCAACTACACATATATATGACTTAGTCATGTGAAAACCTCAGGACAAGAATAAAAGATCAGTGAAGCATAAAGGACAGGCTGAACTTTAACTAGCTACTTAGAGGCTGAATAAGCTTAGCTAGCTACTCAGGAGGCTGAGATATGAAGACCAGTATTCAAAGCCAGTCCAATCATGAAAATAAATGTGATTATCTCCAAAAAAAAAACAGAAGTGGAACAATGGCTCAAGTGGTAAACCACTATCCTTGGTCACAGAAGATTAGGGAGAGTGCCCAGGCACTATCAAGCCTCAGGAATGATGAATGAATGAATGAGCACTTGCACATGCACGTGCATGTATATGCGTGCATGTGTACACACACAAACTCTCTCTAACACACACACACACAATCACACACACACAAATGAGTATTTCATTGCGAAGTTCTTTTTTACGGTGTTGTAATCTATTTCCCTGTATTAGTTTACAAATTAACAAAATCAGCTAAGCACATACTTACATACAACTCATCATGTTTCTCTAAAGTCAACTCTCTTTTAGGAAGCATGCTTTTATTTGAACCAAATGTAAATTATTCAGAAGTTCAATTTATCTCCCTCAATTTTGTAGAATTAGATGATTGTTTAGCTTCCTCCAAGCAATATAATTTTGTGAAATCCTGCATCAAGCAACGTATTTCTTTCACTAGACGGGAAGCCTCTGTCAAACAATTAATAATAGGTTTTCTTCTCCTTGCTATCATCTGTAGTTTTATTATCTTCTTATATTTCATGATCTGTCTGTGTATGACAAAGACTGGTGTGAAAATAAAAAGACCCTTCGCAGCACTTATCATTTATATACCATTCATAGATATGAAGGTGTTTAAATATTACTGAACTTGCTTTGGAATGAATCATGTTCACCTTGACTATCCTGAAAAAGAAGAATTGGTTTCTCAGAACTTTAGGTAAGAACTTGATTGAAAGAAAGAAAAGGAAAAGTGAGGAACAACTCAACACATACATTCAAATTAAACAAAACAACCCAAGAAAACAAATTAATTAAGTACTGAAGAACCTGCAGGAAATGCAAAGACTTAAAAAAAAATCAGCTATGACAAGCTTATGAAAATCCTGACTACCTGGGAGTCTACTCTTGTGAATATAGAGGTTAAAGCCCAGGCTGGACAAAGATGTGTACACAATGCCATGCACCTGATATTCTAAATTCCAGGAAGAATAACATAATGTGGACTGAGCCCAAGATCATATACAAGTATCTGAAAAATAATGACAAAGCGGTAAGAACACCCATTTATGGGGAACAAGACACTCAATTCAAACTCTAATATTATGAGTATTAAAGTAAAAAGCTATGATTTTAAATAATTGGAATAATTGTAAGATTTGAATATTTGAGTGGAAAATGCATGAGAGAGATAGAATGAACCCATGGTGCAATGCTTTCAACTTAAGTGAAAATATTTTCTGGTACTTCAGACCAAACAGAGTTACCTTGCAAATGAGCATGGTTGTGCATTTGGGTGATGGACATACTTTACTTACACAGGTGTAAATTAAATAGATTTTATTTGAGTAGTTTGTACTTCTTGAACTAAGAGCCTTGATGATGTCCCTGAAATTTTTCTCTCAAGGCTACCACTCTACTACTTTGAACCACAGTTCCAATTCTGATTTTCTGTTGATTGTTTGGTGATGAGAGGCTCCTGGACATTCCTGCCCAGGATGACTTCAAACCATGATCGTCAGATCTCAGCCTCCCGATTAACCAGGATGCCAGGCATGGGCCGTCGATAGTTTTAATAATTTAGTAAATTGTACAGTTACTGAAGTTATTCATTATCATTATAACCTGTGTAATATATGTGTGTATGTATATAACAATGCATACGGATAGAAATATTTTAACATATTTTTGTATCTACAGTATGAAATCATACATTATAAAATAAAATTTAGACAAAAGTTAATAAGGAGCAAAACAAAGGAAATTATCACATGTTTCTTGTTGTTGAATGGAATACGAATTGCAAAAATCAGTTTGGGAAAATCATTTGTACGTTAACAAAATGGATAAGAGCTATTAATTCCAATCCATCTATTTGCCAATGTTGTGCAACCTCACACATGAGTGTCAAAATCAAACCACAATGTTTGCTTTTCCTTTTAACTCATCTGTTATAATTTATAGGTTAGATGAAGTACTCAAATAAAGATTAAAATAATATTATGTGAGGCTATGAATTGGAGCTGAAAATTATATTAAATGTGATAATAGCTAATTCAATTGCATACTTCTTACTTTTACTCTGTGATGTCCCTCATTCCCACATTAGGAAAGTACATAGAAGGTTCTCACTAAATTATATGTACAATTATGAAATAATGTATTGAAAAAATATGGGAACAATGTGGTTTTAGCTTATTTAGACCTGTAGGGGGAAGTGTGTTTTTGAGGACTTGCAATACATTGTGATGAAGATGAAGGGAGGGATATTCTTATTCTGGAAAACTGGCTAGAGGATTGCTCCCATAAAGGTAGTGATGAATTCTACCAAAAGATTACAATAAAATCACTTTCACAACCATGTTCACTGCTACACTATTCACCGTAGCCAAGTTACGGAAACAACCCAGATACCCTTTGGTGGAGTGATGGTTGGAGAAAGTGTGGCACATATACACAATTTGATTGCACCCATCAATTCTGAAGACTGTTACATTATTTGAAACGAAATGTATAGATCTAAAAATATATTAATTGAACTAAGTCACTATGTGAACTAAGCCAGACAAACAAAGGACCCATGTTTTGTCTCATATTTGGAAGCTAGAACTTTATACAGGTTTACACAAATATATTAACCAAAGCGTGCTATTTGCAGAGGAGTATTGCACAGGAGTATTTCAAAGGTGTAATTTCTTATAAAATTGAAGTTTTAATCCAACAAAATATATATCAGGAAACTATCACTTGGAAGATGTGAGGGGAAGTCAAAAGGAAGGAATAAAGAGAGTTATGGAGGAAGAGAGTGAAGGTATAATATTCAATGCAGATAGTATGAAACTAGAAAAAATTAAAGTGGGGTGAGGTTTGGAAGGGTGTGGAAAAGTTATATAAAGATCCATTATACTTAAAAAATACTGATTTGTTGAATGGAAATTCCATTGTCCAAGTATTTAGGATAATAAAAATATAATTAAAAACAATGGAGACATCTGATCTTAAATTCTATTTCCATCTCTTTTAAAAAATTAAATTATTTGCTCTATAAATTAATCAGAGGGATGGATTTTGTGGCTAGCTAGATCATTTCACATCTGTCTCTCTCTTCCTCTCTCCCTTTGATGGTTCTCATAGGTAATATGATTGCTCCATAATTATCCTAATTTATTTTGCTTTCATATTTTTGGTTGCATCATTTCACTTTCTGCTCTGCCATTTCCCAATTCATTTACATAGAAGGCATTATTTCCTATTTTCTCATTCCTAGAATAAGCTACACATGAAGACACAAATGGTCCTCATTTTCAGTCTGTACCTTTGAATACGGAGGAAAATCTTTCCTCTGCTCTCTACCAATTCCCTACTCTACAGTTAGAATAATTTAGAATAGTAAAAATTAAAAAGGAGAAAATAAATAATAGTGAAAAAAACAGATGCAGAAAATTTACTGGATTTTTCTGACCAGTTCATCCAATGTGAACTATTGGAGAAATACATGGACACCTCATCCTCATTCTCACTGGCACTCAAAATCTCTGGCTAGGCAATTCTGATGAAGATGAGGAACAAGATGAAAAAGTAAGAAATGGTATCAATTGCAAGCGAAAAATGGAGAAGGATTCAAGTAAATTTCTTCTTTGGTCTGACGAAAATAATCGCCTTACTACAATGTAGAGACTACTTTCCAAAAAGGCCACTCATGTGAATGCTAGGGATAACAATGAATATACCCCTCTTCATCGAGAAGCCTACAGTGGACACTTAGATATTGTCCATGAGTTGGTGGCTCAAGGTAGATATTCATGCAATAATCGTGAATGTCTGGACAACCCTGCACAGTACTTATACATGGAATAATACCAGAGTGGCTTCTTTATTTCATCATGATGCAGATACAAATGGCCAAACTAAAGGCTTCTCCAGCCCCTTGCATCTTCCTGCTGAGAATAGAAATAGCAAAGTTATGCTAGATCTCCTTCTTTGAACCATTATATCAAACCAGGTCTGAAGCACAACTTGGAAGAAACTGCATTTGATATTGCCAAAAGTATAATTATGTATCACTACCTCTTTGAAGTTGTGGAAGGCAGTACAAATTGTTCTCCTAAATCCTAATGGTTTGGGTAAGTTTCTTAAATTTCAAAATTGCCATTCCATCCTATGTGTCCATACAAAATATTTTTACAATACAACAGCAATATCTTACTTTAAAAATTCATGGATTCCATGGTATTCTTCCAAGTGAACTGCCTGACTTTGATATAAAAATATATTTGAGTTGTTTCTATACAACTATAATGATTTTTGTGATTTTTTCATTAGAAATAATTTTAAGTTATCTGTTGAAATGAGTAGTACAGAAACTAAAGATAATTCTGGTGCTTGTCTGAAACAGTATATTTTAAAATATTTAGTATTCTGTTTGTATAATATCCATAGTCTATTTCATTCTCTCCTAGATATAATACTTTGAATTCGACATTGTTTTACAATATATAGGTTCATTAATAAATGTGGCCTTTCAGATTGCATTCCATATAGAAACAGTTTAAGATTCCTTTAATTCCTAGATCCTTATAGAATTTTATTCCTTTGGGATAAAATGACAATGTTATCATATTTCAAAAGTTTTATAAAAGTTATGCTATGTAAAGGCCTTTCTAAAAAGGTGAAGATTGAATACACTGATATCAAACTAACTTTTATTTCTACTAATTACATGTATTATTACACTTGTACATTTGTAATCAATTTTTAATTACTTTTTAATTTCTTGCATCTGAAGAATGAAAAATATGGAATACTTCACAAATTTTCATATCATCCTTGTACAAGCACCATGTAAAACTCTGTATTGTAATTTGGGTAGACGTGCTGCTGAAACATGTAGTATCCTGTAAATTTAAGTAGTTAATGATGCAATCTTAAGACAGGCATATATCCTTGGTTGCCTATTTGTGACAAGGAAACCTTATTGTTCCCAAAATTTCTATGCATTGATTTCTGTAAAATTCTGTGTATGGTGGAAAAAACTTATTATTTGTTCGATTGCTCACATTTGCAATTTTTGTCAATGATTATTTTAAGTCTTTTTCATTTGAAATTTGATCATACATTGAAGCCTTTATAGCTAGGTCCAAAGGTGATGGCTTTTCAAATACTTATTTATCAACTGATTTAGCTTTGTGGCGCTAATGGATTCAAAGTAAGCCTTACTTAAGAGCTACTTCTAAACTTCGGCAGCATAAAATTTCCCAAATGAGGGCTTATTGGCACAAATGTCTCCCTGACCCTTTACCCTTGCTCCATGTAGGAACAGACCAACCAGAATATCTTACCCTGATAGCATAGATTGTCTTACTGGACCAAAACTAATCTTAGTTACAAGGGATCATAGAGAGACGAACAGTTCAGACAGAAATGTTCAGACTAGAAGGTATTTTTTCAAAATATAATTGTTTATTACACCCTACTATTTCAAAAGTAGCTAAAGCCAAGAAGGTGAAAAAATTGTTCATATGCATGATTCCCTAATGTCCTGGCCTGTCTACCATCCAACCAGGCAGGAACTTACACCACTGATTTTCTATCACCAAATATATTCCATAGCACCAGGAGAAGTCCATATGTTTCTCCTCGTTATTAGGCCTTAATTTGGTAAAGTTTTAATCACAGTGTTTCCTCTTGTCTCTAGGCTGTACATCTCTGAATGGTAATGCTTTAGTTCTAATTCTACCAAACTCTGAGGTAGAGGTAATGGAATAATACTTTCAAACAGTTGCCTTTGATACCATAACCACAACAGAAAAATGCAAAACATTTTCATATATTATATATAATTATATATTTTATATTTATATGTGCTGATTTTATATTTCACACATTGAATTTTACTAGAATTAATTGATAATTTGACAAATTAATTGATATTTATTCCAATAAATAGATTGGAATATAAATAATCAGGATTAGCAATATATTAGAATATAAAAAGTATCAATGCAATGATTTCGGTATAAACTTGTGATATGTTCTAAGTGTTCTTGGTCTTCTGAATTCACATGGTAAAAAAAAAATCCAATGTTGTTTTCCTCTAATCTATAAGGGATTTTACTCTGCTGATGTTTATTGTTTTAACTCGCTTGTCCTAAACTGTTTTTCTCCATATTTCTGAAGCATTCCTACTGATTATACTCAAAATTTATTGATATGATGTATAAAAGCTATTATTCTTCTACAGGATTCACGGGTCCTAGGATCCCAGGTCCCAGTTATCCGCATCATCACATAACTAGGGCAAGAGTTCTCACCTAGGCCCAGGCAACATGCCAGCAGAAAGTAATTGAAGACCCATCTCAATTTCTCATTTCCTATATTTCAGGGCCCCAATTCCTTGAAATGCAGGAATTAGCAGTAAGCAATTGGGAAATGCAAGGCAACCTAAAATGCAAGATGAAATCACAAAATGTGAAAGTACAGTAATTCAAACTTTCAATTTTCAGATGACCATCCCATATGAGTGAACAAGACCACAAATGTTACAAGATTATTTGTAATACCCCTCTCCTAATGATTAATAAATGATTTCATTCCAACATCATCAGGCCAAAAAATAGTTCCTGGAACGATAGATTCGTAATTGTCTACCAATGCTAGGAATACTTGACATAGAGGTCAAATATAATTCAGAAAATCATTAATTGAGAAGATCCTTAGTGCTTCAAAACACTGGTACTTCAGTAAAACTTGGTTCTGTAGTATAAAAATGTTGTCATTCTCAAACAAATGATAACCTACATTGAATCTCCTGAAAGTATATTCCTTTTCAAATAAACTTTTTTAAATCACATTTGCCAAAATAACACTTTACAAGAAGTTGATATTTAGTGACGTTACAGGTTTTTCAAGTGTAGGGAGCAAGTTACAACAGAGTTGATTTATTTACTCTGCACTAATGCCAAACAGGTTCAACCATTCATTAAAGTGTAGAAATAGTACCCCCCTCCATTTGTGCTTTTCAGTAGGTGCCTTTGAAAATTTGTTAACTAGATCAGCCTCCCATATTTCAAACCAAAACATTAGCTAATAAAGTAAATTTCATCACATAATAAGTACATTTTAAAAAGTCATGAATAGTTGCCTTATCATATGGTGTTTTATGTTTTCCCTATCTGTTTAACATAGTAAGAAATATGACTTTAAGTCTTGAATATGGGTACTAATCAGAGATTTGACAAACATAAAACTGTCTTCTATTTCTATCATATTCCTCTACAGTAGTAAATTTTTAGTTTTCTTCTTTTGCCAAAACTTATAGTAGTAGAAAATATTATCCCATGTAAAATAAAGTAATCACAAACCACTGTACAAAGCCATTTATAAAACTGGTGGTTAGGAACACATTCTAAGCCGTTTTTAAACTTTCTTGTTGACTACAGATTAGTCAAAAAAATCAATACTGTTTGGCGTCTAATTTGAATTAATTATCCATTTTTAATCAGAGGACCTTCAACTTGAATGCTATCCAACTAGACAATATTTTCACAATATACTTACCAATATTTTGAAAAAAGAATAAATATAGTCCATTCTCATACTAAAAGGGAAAACAGTTTAATTCTATGGAAATTTATAACTTTTAAAAGTAAATAAGTTGTTAAGAAGACAGAATGTATGTGTTCTTCAACATTCCAATGACTCGTAACTACTCATTTTCAAATTCGGAAGATTCCATACCTGAGAGATTCAAAAAAGTACCGGCATGCATGTTATGTAATTCTGCAATAGATGAGTTTTCCAAAGGGATGTTACAGATTGAGGGTCAACAGAAAAAAAACACATTTTGGTAGAGAATAAAACTATGTAGCATTGGTAATAATTAATTCTTCAAGAGTAAGCAATTGTTTATCACAGTAACCTAGTATTTTTATGACCATCAATACCAATATTTATGATATAGAGTCATCCTAGCCCAACAGTTTCCAACTTTTAGGTTGCACCTCAAACTTCCCTTCATTCATATCATGAATAGCTTATCTCTATTGTGAAAAAATACAACTCTACTAATGTGATGCCATACATGTTCTGGAAAGAATACAATAATAAACTGGGTTGCATCATTCCCCGCCCCCCCCCCCCCCGTGCCACTGGTATTCTTGAGATCGGAACACTTGCAAATATTATTTATATTTATACTTTTTAAACTATCTTTTAAATTCTGGATGCTAAGATCGGACGATTACAGTTCAAAGCCCACCCAGGCAGAAAGATTCCCTAGATTCTTATCTCCAATAAACTTCTCAGCAAAAGCCAGATGCAAATGGCACTGAGGTTGAAGTGGTAGGGCACGAGACTTGAGCATAAACAAGCTCAGAGACAGTGTCCAGGCCTAGAGTTCAAGCCCTAGGACAAACCAATAAAACAAAAACAAAAATAAAAACAAATCCAAACCTAACATTTTTCTCAGTGTATACAGTAGCAAATAATTAAGGAAATTGCTTCCTGTGTTACATACAGGTAGAAAAAAGATGTCACACGATTATTCTCTTCATACCATGTTATACCAAAGACTCCAAAAATTGCTCTTATACTAAATTTATAAATTAATATCATCAATTTTTTGGCAACTCCACATTATCTATTAACTAAGTTCTAATTATAACTCTCTTGAATGAATATTCTAGGGAAATAGAATGCAAAATCATTTGTTAATTTGTCAATTAACTCTCTACTTAAAAAGAATTTCATAGAATCCTATAGAATATAAAATTTCAAGCAAAAACAAATTATTTTAAATCTAAATTCTAATTTAACAAGATCTTCAAAATCCTATATTAGACGAACTTTGCTATTTTTCCAGGCTTAATCTTTTGTAATCCTTGATCATTTCTTTGGGATACAACAGAATGATGATAACTTATTTTTCAAATTTTGGATGGGAATCATAAGTCATTTTACATCTAGGCATGTTTTGTAATGAAGAGAGAATTTAAAACACAAGTGAGGATTAAGTATGAGTTTTATTTCAACAGGAAATTTGACTTCTCAAAACATAATGACAAAATTAGCCCAAATGTCCAACTATGTATACCTTTCTTGTTTGTTTTGTTTTATTAAGACAAAATTACCTGGTCCAGGGAACATATCACTATGTAATTCCATTCTCTAATCTCCTGTCTTAATCTCAGCGCTAGAATTCTAAGCTAGAATCACATTGCCCTGTCATAGTTTCTTGGTTTATTTAATCTAGATACAGACTACCAATTCTGAACTTCTCCAGTGATATTATACACCAGAGTGACTGCTTAGACTGTTTACTATTTTCAAGGATGTTCTAATATTTGACACAGGAAATGAATATTTTCAGATGCACCTGCGGGATCTCTGATTCATTCCGCCATGGATCTGATCCCTTTAATTATGATTATTGACTCTCTTACTATCTCTGATCCCTATCAATGAAATATTCTCAAAATTATTTGAAGGAAGTTCATTTGAGGACTTCTAATATTAAAAATTATCACTTGATTCTAGTCTTGTTCAGGACATATATTTATTGTTTTCTAACTTTTCTACACATTCTGAGAGTTGTTTCATTTGTGTATTTGTGTGTGCATATATACGTGCTTCTTTGTGTATGTGTATGCTTTCATGTATGTATGCAAAAGCCTCAATCTCTTATTCAGCTCATGACTGGTATTCCATCACCTGAGCCATTCTTCCAATCCAGCTTTTGTCTGCCAAATTTTATATACAGTTGCAAAGATTGTTCTGCCCAGGATGGATGCAAACTGAACTTCCAAGACTCCTTTACATTCTTAGGTTTTATTTCTCCAGGATTATCAAATTTTAAACTACAAACATTTTTTGAGGGTAATGTCTAAGCTGTAGCCCAGATTTTTAACTCAAGAATTATTTTTTGTTTGTTTGTTTTGTTGGGGGGTCCGGTCATGGGGCCTGAACTCTGGGCCTGGGCTCTGTTCCTCAGCTCTTCAGCTCACAGCTAGCCCTCTACTAATTGAGACACAGTGACAATTTCGGCTTTTTTTCTTTTTTGCTTAAGTGGTGCTGAAGAATCGAACCCAGGCCCTCATGCATGCAAGGCAAGAGCTCTACCACTGAGCCACCTTCCCAGCCCCTAACTCAAGAATTCTTATAAAGATTGATGAACACACACATTACATATCCTGAGTGTATACTGTTAGGAATGTGATCGTAAGCTGGGTTAGGTTGAGATATGAGGATTGAGGTTCAAAGCCAGCCCAGGTAGGAAAGTCTCAGAGACTCTTTTCTCAAATTCACTAAAAGAAAACTGGAAATGGCACTGTGGATCAAGTTGTAGAGCATTAGCCTTGAGCTGAATAGAAGAGAGACAGCTCGCAGACCCACACTTCAAGTGCCAAGACCACCTCCAACAAATATGTGTGTGTGTGTGTGTGTGTGTGTGTGTGTATGTGTGTAAAGAAAAAAAGAAATGTGATCTTAGCCACCAGTTCATTGCTAGCATAATACCTGCTCTCACAAGATGGACATTTTTTACAGTTGATTCCATGTTGTTATATTTGACTTGCATTGAAAACATAATTACTCTTCCATTCTACTTTCTACAAAGTTGCATGATTACCAAGCATGATTTACAATGGGATTGGCCTAATACTTCATGTTCCACATAGGAGTCTTGCTTTTTGTATATCATTCCCATAAATCTACATACTGGGCTTGGCTTTATTGTTTCAATGTTGCCTTATTTGTAGTCTTCTATATTGTATTGAACCCTTATACTTAAACACAGAACCTCTCTTTCTCCTATTATTGCTATTGTTTCCTTACTGTTAGCTCATGTACACATGGGAAATAATGAACAGCACATACACTCACAAAAAGAATGTTCTGAAAACCTTCTTCCCATTTAAAATTCACCTTAATTTACAGAGAACTTACAAAGTTTGAACTCAATGTACTCTTGCAAAATGTATGTATAAGCAATATAAATTTCATATTTTCCTTTTACTAAGTTGTCTCTGAAACACATGTTACCTCTCAGGTCCATAGGTGTTCTAGTGTTATTTCAGTGAAGCCAGAAAACATTCATTATACCTCAAGCAGCACCATCAATTGTTACTGGAAGTAATTGTTACTGGATTTGGAAACTGACCCCAGGAGAGGAATGGAACATAGAGGAATAACAAAGTTCAAGTTACCTTGTGCTTTCCTTTTTACTGTACAAGAAAAGTATCCCAAGGCTTGAAGGAAACTCTGCCCCTGGATTTTTCGAGTGTGTTCTTTACTCAAAATTTTTCTGTAAACTTCTAGTTCAGAGTGTTACAAAAAGAAATAATGTACCATTTGAAGGCCAGCATGCAACAAAAGGAAAAAAAAGACGTTGTTTTAAAAGTGGTCTCCAGCAAAGGAACAAAGACATGGAGGTTTTAAAGTGTCTTATGGATGGATATTTCAATCCTGAGTTGATTCTCTTGATGCAGGAGTCAGTTATCAGTTCCTTTGGTCTGGTCCTGAGTTCTCCAGAGCAACAAGGATTCCAAAAAAGCAGGATCCAGTGAGTTTGATCAGCAAAAGGAGCATCTTCTCTGACCAGTACTCCTTTAAGGAGGGTCCCAAAGAATTATCTGGGATTTTTGTTTGCTTGTTTGTTAGTTTGTGCTGGTTCTGGGTCCTGAACCCAGAGGCTGAATCCTGTACCTGAAGAGTTGTCTTTCCTGCCCACCTGCCCCCAAAGCTAGTAATCTACTGCTTGAGCCAAAACCCCATTTCTGGTTTTTTGGTGTTCAATTTGCAATAAGAGTTTGACAGACTCTCCTGCCTGCCTTTTTTGGCTTTGAATTAAGATAGTAAGAAAGCTAAGTGACATCACCTGTATAGACTTCTCTTTTGAAACAACAAATATTAGATGAAGTTTATTGTAAAGCTAGTATTTGACAATTTTTAAAGGAAGAGAATATGTCTAACAAAGAAGCCATAACTTAAATAATTCAGCAAAATTAGGTGCACTGAATCATTTTGAAATTACTTTTTTCTGCTTGAGAAGATTATTGATCTTGTTCTTCCTTTTGGGAAACTTAAGGTAATATTTGCACTTTTTGTTGGTTGTGGGGTTTGAACTTTGATCCTGGGTGCACTCCCTCACCTCTTCAGCTCAAGTTGAGCACTCTATGGCTTAAGCTACAGCACCACTTCCTGGTTTCTGGTGGTTAATTGAATATAAGTGTCTCATGGACATTCCTGACCAGGCTGTGTTTGAACCACAATCCTCTGGTTTCCTGAATAGCTAGGATTATAGGCCTGAACCACCAATGACCAGCTCATATTGGAGTTCATGTGCACTGAATGACACTATGTAAACAAATAATGCAAATTTGAATCAAATGATGGCATTACAGCTTTTCAGAAAATTTGAGGTAACAATAAATATGTCCTCCTTGTCCATGTGGTTTCATTAATAACTCATGAGTTATGGGACCCTTAAATGATCATTCTCTGCCATCTGTGTAGGTATTTAGTATCAGGAAATGTTCATAGAGAAATATAGAAAGACTGAGATTTTTAGAAAGCAAAGAAGATAAAGTAAGAAAAAATAGCACAGAAGGAGATACATTTATTAAGAGGTAGCATAAGAGATTTAGAATGTTAAAGGTAATGAGGAATAAGACTAGTTGATAACTATTTGTTCAATAACAAAAAATGGTTCTCTAAAACAGGTTCTGGTATACCTTAGTTATTACCATGTATTACTTAACTCTGGGATTATTCCTTCTCTTCTGTCACAACTGTTACTTTGCCTCTGTGTTTTGGTGCCATGAATGACCAAATATATTTCCAAATCTCACTTAGACTACCCTTCTCATTGTGATTAGCAGTGACCACTCAAAAACCTGGAATGTTTGAATTTCCAGAATTAATCTTCACCTGACATCTAAGCACATTCAAGACATTAATTGCTCTGACCTAATGAACAAATTTTTTTTTCAACACAATATCCTAATATAAGTAAAGTTCATGAATTAGGGACTATTGTCAGGTGTCAGTAGGCAGGAGCAATTATATATTCCAAGTATGGGTTCTTTATTTTGCATTTACTAATTAAATGTTTTTTGGTTTGGTTTTGGTTTGGGATTTTATTTTCTCAAGGCTATCACTGTACCACTTGAGGCACAGAACCAATTCCAATGTTTTTTTGTTTATGTGGTACTGAGGAATTGAATTCAGGGTTTCATGCATGCTAGGCAATCACCGTATCATGAAGCCACATTCCCAGAGCCCTAAATGACTTTCTTAAGTTGACATTACATTTTCCTTCAGTAACTATGTTCCATAGTATTGTCCAGGTGCTAGAAAATAATGTAGAAAAGAATACAATAAAATAAATCCAGTAAGGCAAGATGGACAACGAATAACCAGCACAGTCTTTCAATGGCACAGAGGGTTTACCTCATGGAGATCTATCAACACGCTGAATGAGACAGCTCCTGACCCACAGCCCACCTCCAGAATGAGTGGGCAATCTTGGGTTCCAGCCACCTGGGGACGTTGTGCCACCTCCTACAGCACCCATTCAACCAGTTCCTGAGAGAAAGAGAGAGAGAGAGAAATCAGAATTACACTTAAATCAGGTGCCAGTGGCATAAAACTCTAATCCTAACTACACAGGAGGCTGAGATATGAGGATCATGGTTCATAGAGAGCTCTGGGAGGAACGTGTTTGAGAATCTTATCTCCAAAGAACCACCAGAAAACTGGAAGTGGCACTGTGAACTCAAGTGGTAGAGCACTAGTGTTGAGCTGAGGAGCTCGGGAACAGTGCCCAATCTTAGATTTCAAACAACTGAAAAGAGGTGGACTTCCCACCACAAGAAGTGGACTGAATAGCACCCATTGTCCTAGGGAGCATGGTAGAGAAGTCAGGCCAAGCTTCCTGTGAACTTGAAGTCATAAGTAGATCACCTGGCTTCTCTGTGCCTCGGTTTCCCCAGCTGCAAAACTGAACAAAGTGAAGGATCCCCTTCCTCATGGGGATAGGGTAATAATGAAAGAGCCATGTTTCGGTTCATAATCCCACACCTGTTGCACTATTAATAACAAGCCCCACCTGAGCCCTTTCTGGTATCTTCCTGTCATATGCTCACAGAATTGCCAAAACCTTATCTGAAGTTCGCTCCCTCTCTGCCTAGCCATTGTCCAGAGATCTCTCTGTATAAATCCCTTGTTTCCTCACAACTGTCCTGTGAGGAGACTGAGGTCCAATGGTTGAGGCCCTACAAAGAGCTTCACGTGTGGTCAAGAATCTGTTGAGGTGGACTGAGTTTGGGATAATCCATCTACACCTATGACTGAGCATGACACCACATGTCTAACATCCCAAGTAGAGAGGACCAGGCCTGGTGGAGCATATCTTTCACAGGAGGACCACGATCCAGCCCAGCCTGATCATATATTTAGTTTCTATCTCAGAAATGCTCAAGACAGAAAGGTGGCTCATCAGAGCCAGGGAGTGGAAAAACGCAAGGGGGTCATGGTGCCTCCAGAGGGGTGTTTGACCCAGGGTAGGTTGCGTTGGTGTTGTAGGTTGGTGGTGAGTGCACCTGTGCTGCTGGGAGAAGCTGTTGGCAGCTGCTCCAATTGGGGCAGCAGTGATGGTGGCAGCATCGCGGACACATGGGCCCAGAGCAGAAGACTAGGGGCAGGGACCAGGTCTGGGATTTAGGCCTGCTGGCAGCATGGCCTTTCCTGAGTTTGAAACCTGGCACCGTGTGAAGGGAGGGAAAGGGCCAGGTGCATCAATTTTCTACTATACTCCAAAGTCACCTCAAGTCTCTTCCTCACCACTCAGCCACTGCTACTTTCCTGAACTGCTGGTAATGGTGTAAACTAACAGGGAATCCCAGTGCTAGCTGGCAACATGGAATTTGGGCATGGCCACCATTCTTGTATCCCATTGGTCAGAAAGAAGCATGAAAGAATGTTGGTGCGGCCATAATCCTGTGAAGCATGCAGCATGGGCATGGGCGGAGTCAAGAACACAGCGGTTCTCCCAGCCCTTTTCCCAGGGAATTCTGTCCAATTGAGTTGGGGACAAGAGGGTGACCTGCTTTAGCTGGATGGCTACACAGATTGTTGTGTATTTCTGTTTGTTGCCAGTCCTAGACCTTGAACTCAGGGTCTGGGCACAGTCCATGAGCTGCTTTTGCTCAAGGCTGGTCCTCTACACTAGAGCCACAAAGCTTCTGGCTTTGTTGGCACTGAAGTTGGACAGGGGTCTCAAGAATGTTCCTGCTTAGGGTGACTTTGACCATGATCCTACTATCACAGCCTTGTAAGTATCAAGGAGGTCTGCTGAGAGCCACTGGTGCCTGCCTAATCACTGGTCTTGTTTATGTTCTTGGACAGACTGGTGAGTTCCCTATCCTCAGGTTGAAGTGGTGAGAGCTGGAGCCCACTATTCGAATCCTGGTCCTGCCAGCTCTAAATGGTAGGAGATCCTAAGAAACTTGTTCCTATCCGTATGATCACCAATGGAATGTGATGTAAGTCATGATTAAACAGTTCTTAAATAATTCTAGGATAAAATTATACACAATTATATTACACAACATTGATTGATTTTAGTTAATATTTTATTAAGTATTTAAACAATCACATTCATTAAATGGAGGCATAATGAAATACCTAAGAATTGGGCCTCACATACTATAAAGGTGACATTTTTTCTACCAGGACTGGGATTGGAACTTATAGTCTGGGTAACTCTATTGCACTGTGTGGGAAGGGGAAACTTGCTTCCTTGGAGTCAAGAAATTCAAGTCTGTTCCTTAGGCTTGAAATCGATCCCCAGCAATAGAAAACACCCTATTCATGTACAATTTACATATATGTTTCATAGTTATATACATATGTTGACTCCATATTGTTTTCAGTGTAGTTATTTTATTTTTTGTTTTTTTTTTCATGTATTGACCATTTATTCTATTGACTATTATAGCAAATAGAACATTGACTACATAGGATATAGGTCTACATATGTATTCCACCTCATACCTGACACGCAAAAGATTCACAGTAAAGGAAACCATGTGTCACCATCATCTTCTTACTCCACGATTCATTGTTTGGAAGTGCTGGCATCTGAACTCATGGACTACAAGGCCAAATTCATGAATGAGTGAGTGTAAACACGCCATCCTGGGGCAAATTGAGCTGACAGGTTGTTCGCAGGACCTGAGAACGGGCCCCAGGGGTTAACACAATACGAACAGATTGACATGTAGATGGCAGTATGCTAATAAATATATATCTTTATAGAGTGCCAGACATGTCTATACATTATTCGGATACATAGACTATATTCCTACAAATTCCTGGGTATTTATTATGCGTCCATGTTATTAATGTTATTGTTTTCATCCTTAAAATATTAATGAAAGCACTCAGTGTCCTGAAATTATTGCATTCTTGTAAATAATAATATTCTTTTAATGCTTCATAAATATTAAATAAAATCCACCAGCCTTCTAAAATGATGCTGTTTAATTTTATAGGATCATGATTCAAGATCAACTCATTCAACTGTGAAATTGACAAAATTCTAATGTTATTCCTTTGGATGGAAAACAGTTTCTTAGTACCTCCTGCCATTGGTTGGTTTCAGGACGGGGATTCGAAATGAGGGCCTATGTTGCCACGTGGGCCTATGGCTTCCCTGATAGTCTGCCAGCCTTCAGCAATGCAACATGAAGTAACCTTTCAACAGTGTCATTCAGACCCAGAAGGGTCACTGTGCAAAGGAAGAAAACATAAAAGGCCACATTTTTCTGTGCATTGTTTTCCCTACACCTGAGGGTCTAAGACCCTAGCAGCACCTGGGTGTCCAGTGGCTGCACCCCATCCTAGGATTATCGAAGCTAAGGCGGACTTGCTACAACCTGAGTTCAGGCCACATGCTGAGAAAAAAATTAGCTCCCTGGCTTGCAATTCACAAAGTTTATACTTACAGGCTTTGGATTTGAACTCAGGATCTGGGTAAATCTGCAGCAATGTGGATAAAGGGGAAGATCACCTTACATGAAGATAAAAAAGTCAGGCCTGTTCACTAGTCCTGAATTCAAGACCCAGCCCTGGAAAACATACTATTTATATGTATTATAAAGATAGGATTTATACTTACCTATAGATGTTCAGTCCATACATGTTTGCAATGGTTGTTCCTTGTATCTTTTGTTTTATTCATGTATTTAACATTGATTTTACTATGATGAAACACATTCTGTTTAATACATTGATGAAAAACTATCACAGAACATCTAGATTTGGAGAAAGGTTCTCCATTATGCTTGACCCCCAGAATTCTCAGAGAAAAGGAAAACAAGTTTCACACTCTCCTTCTTACTCCACAATCCACTTGTTGGTAGTGCTGGGATCTGAATTCAAGGCAGAGCAAAACAAATTGGCCAATCAGTCAAGGTGATCATACGAACCTGTGAGCAACTAAGGAGTGTGGCCATTCCCAGAATCTCACATTGATCCCCAGGGTGGTCCACTATAGTCATAAATTCATAATTTAAACATAGGATCTATATTGACATACATGTTTGGACAGCATCATTTGTTCAGTGCAATTATTCTCCTTATTTTGTCTCTAATTCATGGAGGTACTGTGTATTTTAATAAATATGGTGACAGGTATTACTGTGCTGACATGGATGACAACATGTTCTGATAGTTACAGGGTTGTCTATCGTATTCTCCATCGTATTTGAGGCACAGGACTTTCAAAGGAGAGGATAAAAGGCACAACAACTGGCTTCTGACATCAGGATGAATCTTTTGTCAGTGCTGGGATTTTAGCTCAGGTCTGGGTAATTCTGTTGCACTGTGGGAGAAGGGGAAGCTCACCATCTCTGAAGAGTAGAATGTCAGGTCTGGTGCAGGGCCTGATTTGAAGCCCCAGCACTGGATAAAATAGCAAGCCCACCTTTTTAAAACATAGGATTTCTCTTTAACTGCAGGTGTGGTATGCATCTTGCATTCAGTGTAGTTATTCTTTTTATTTTGTGTCTTTTTCAAAGATGTATTGTATATTTTATTGCGTATGGGGTGACAGATATAACTGTGCTGACATGGATGACAACCTATTCCCATGGCTAAGAGTTGCCTATATAGCATTCTCCATCCTCAATGAAACCCAGGACATGCACAGGACAGGAAAATCTGTGCCATCATAGGCGTCTCACATCAGAATGAATCTTTTGGTAGTGCAGGAATTTGAACTCAAAGCCTAGCAGGCCCAATTGGTGAATGGGTCATGGTGAGCACACCAGGCTTTGAGCCACTAAGGAACTAGGCCATTCCTGGGACCTGAGAAGGAGCCCTGGTGGGGGCCAATATAGTCATAAATTCATAATTAAATAGAGGATCTATATTTCCAAACATGGGTGGGCGGCATCTTGCCTTTGGTGTTGTCATTCTCTTTGTTTTGTGTCTTATTCATTGATGTATTGTGTATTTCCTTGAGTATAGGATGACAAATATAACTGTGGTGAACTGGATGACAACCTATTCCCATGAGTATAGAGTTGCATATACATTCTCCTTCCTAGCTGAGCCCCAGAACTTGCACAGTACAGGAAAACAGGTGCAACGACTGGCTTCTCACATCAGGGTGAATTTTGGGCAGTGCTGGGATTCAAACTTTGGGCCTAGGAGGCCCAACTGCCCAATGGGTCCATGTGATCACACCAGACTGTGAGCCACTAAGGAGCTGGGCCATTCCCAGGAACTGAGATCGAGCCCCAGGGAGGCCAAAATAGTCCTCAATGATCATTGAAACATGGGATGTATATTCACATCCGTGGGTGGACTGCATCGTGCATTGAGTGTAGTTATTCTCTTTCTTTTGTATGCTATTCATGGGTGTATTGTGTATTTTCCTGAGTATATGATGACAGGAATAACTGGGCTGACATGGATAACAACTTATTCCCATGGCCACAGGGTGGCCCATGCATTCTCCCACCTAGCTGAGATCCAGGACGTGCACAGGAAAGAAAACAGGTGCAACGATTGACTTCTGACATCAAGATGAATTTTTTGGCAGGGCAGGGAATCTGAACTCCGGACCTAGCAGGACCAAGTGGTGAATGGGGTCATATGAGCACACCAGCCTTTGAGCCACGAAGGAGCTAAGCCGTTCCAAGGACCTGCGATTGAGCCTCCGCCCCCGAGGGGACAGCGGGGAGCACAACAGTCATCCATTCATAAGGTGAAGGTAATATGGAAATAAATACACATTAATATAGAGTAGGAGAGATGGTAACCTGTGGTGGAATCCAATCTGTATGACTACCGATTCTTGGATCTTTCCTGATGCCTCCATTTCATACTGTGTTGATTATTTTCATGCTTCATCAACTGTTCTTTACAAATACTCGATACCCCATGACTCATGCCTATCATTT